>NW_021265947.1:23173-24140 GCF_002162155.2 Triticum dicoccoides
CCGGGGGGACCGGGTCGGCGATGAGCTCCGTGAGTGCGTCGACGTAGGCCCTACTCGTGGCTCAGCTGTCTCGCCCGGACCCCGGCGAAGGCTGCCGCCAGCACATGTTTTCCTGTGAGCGCACACAAGCTGTTCGACGTAATGCACAAGAGAGGGGAGAGATAGGAGAAAGAGTCAACACGCCTATGTGGCATTTTTCTGCCAACTCAGCTCCTGACGAGTGAGCCCTACCTATCATAAACTCGCTCAAACGAGGCTAATCCGCCGACCAATGTCATTTGCCAAAAGATTACACTAAATATGATGTTTTTCTGTCAAACAAATATGAAAACTTGTGTTCTCTGATAACCTAGCCTTCAATGTGACGAAAATTGCTTTTGGAGCTCGGCCTCCATGACGAAAACTCGCTCAAACTAGGCTAATCCTCTCGAGTGCGGCGTTTCGGTGCCAGGGTGCATCTGCACCCGTTCAAAAAAAATTCGTAAAAAATTCAGAAAAATTCCGAAAAAAATTGGGGTGGTGGACAATTTGATGCATGAGGTGCGCCCCAATTTTGAAAACATTTGGACTTATGTGCAGCTCTCAGCAAAAAAGACAAATCCGACCAAAACAGTATATGAACAGTACACATTTTTACAGACCTTCGATTTGTCTTTTTTGCTGAGAGCTGCACATAAGTCCAAATGTTTTGAAAATTGGGGCGCACCTCACGCATCAAATTGTCCACAACCCCAATTTTTTTGGAATTTTTTGAATGTTTTTAGTATTTATTTTGATTTTTTTGATGAGCACAGGTGCAGATGAGCTCGTGCTCAGATTTGGATTTTCGAATCCTCTGATGCTTCATTACTTTCTCTAGATCAGCTATGAAAGTGGCATCGAGGAATCACCAGATAATAATGTTGCGTGTAATGTGTTTAGAATGTCGAATCTCGGGAGCATGCGGGAGAGAGGCGCCGTGCCCATT
>NW_021265947.1:24370-27865 GCF_002162155.2 Triticum dicoccoides
ATTGTCGGGATGGTACAGGACGTTGGAGGTAGGAGGAGAGGGGGGGGGGGTGATTGCGTTTGGCGTCGCCGAAGAAGCGAGGGTGGCAAGATAAGGGCGGGGCGGCGTTTCGTGGCCGTGGTGGCCGGAGAGACGGCGCCGCGTCGCACTGGTTGAGGTGGCTGCAGGACAGCGGGGCGGCAGGATAAACTCTTCTCTCTCTCTCTCTCTGTGTGTGTGTGCAGTCCTCTTTACATATTTTCTCAAGCGGATATATTCCTATGTAGGTTCATTGGGGATGGATTAACATGTTCAGGGTTCGTACACCAGCTCCAAAATATGTGGTTGCAGTTTTTCACTTCACTCATCCCTACAAATTGCAAGATGGATCAGTTTATTTCTGTTTTGATCCCCCGTCTCAGCCCTCGGATTTGGCTCGGATCGCGCATGAGAGTGGAAACAGGTAACTAACCTTTGTGTTAGTTTGAAATCTGTCAGTGACTGTCTTCCATTCGGCATGTTTACCAGTTTTTTGTTATCTTAGTTGGTTCTTGTGGTAATCAATCAGCCAAGTTCTTTTTATTTCGAGTTAATGACAATCCTCTTGATGCCCAGGTTCATGCTAACATACATAAGGATGGATTTGATGTTGAAACCAATATGACTGATAAGAAAATTCAGAAGAAGGTTATACTATCATGCATTTTTATTTATCCTCCATTCTATGCATATCTCTCCACTGCGCCACTTTCATTTTTGTCTGTTATCTTGCACTCTATGTCATTAGAGTCTTGCTTTCCTTTTGTAATGACTATGTATTCTGCCTATCTGCCAATCTATGCATATTTCTCCTGCTTTTCTTTCATTGAATTTTACTCAAGTTGTACAGGGTAATGATTTTCAGTATTTCACCGCCCTTCGGAGGGGCTCATCACATTTGCTTCCGATTCCATGTTGTCGTTTCTATACATTATTTTTAGTTAATTGTTTTCTGTTCTTCTGATCAGTGCCACTATACCAGCAATCATCTTCAGTGCTTTTCAAATGATGATAATTGAATAAACCTCCCTTGCAAAGACTGAAAAGACCATTTAATTGTGACAAGTTGGAGACTAGTGTAACCATTTGCTGGCAGGCTGATCAAAGAGTTGACATAACGAATATTTACTTATTTTAATATCAAACATTTTGAGGTATATCAATCATGGTAAGTTTTTTGGCCTCTTCTTTTGCTTTTCGAGGAATATGATAAATCCATGGCTTAGGATAAACACTGGTATGTTGAGATCGCTACTTTGAATGATATCCTACTTTTCTACTGATATCACTTTCGACTCATATTTTTTCATGGTTTAAGATGAACCGTACATTATGCATTGCATATGAACCAGAATTTTGCCGGGGCTTTAGTTGATAACCGAGAACAAAATGCTTCTGTAACAAACATGCAGTGCATTTGCATGACTTGACATTCACCAATGTGCTCCTATTTTTCAAATAGGAATGAATGAAAAGGTGGTTCAAAATTTTGATGGATATTCTCCTCCCTTGCTTGTTTACATGTAGCCATGTATGTTGCTTATATTAATCAAACTATTGTTCTTTTTTTTTAAGACAACTGGAGTGTGCCTGTTGCATTCATTGCACAGGTGTATATTTTTCTTTCTCTTATATATGGAAATGACACTTCATGTAATTGACATATGTTTTAGAAAATCAAAGCATAATAATTATTATGAGTCAGATATAAGCTGGTGAAACGTAACGCCTCCCTATATATATCCCATGTAGTCAACTTCAGGCCTTCTAATACTTTTGTGTCCGATATCCAACGTAGTGAACTTCAGGCTTTCAAATGCTTTTGTGTTACATATGGCTTCCTCCATGCTAGCTTCCATTTTTTGGGGATTTGGATTGTCTAACTGAATTATGCTCTAGGTGTGACTCCAATCACATGTATTACTTCCTATACATGTTTTCCATGAACTCATACATGTTTCTGGCAATTCTCTCCCTGTATATCAATTATCAATCTGGCTTAGCGTCCATCGATCGGGGTCGTGATCCGGCGATCGATCCAGCTCGACCCACCGTTGTCCCCGACCCTTGATCGGGGTCGATCGACCCCGGGACGTGGATCGCCCCATCGACCCGCGAACCAGGCTACTATGTTCGGGAGGCCCTGCCACCCATTGCTAGGCTTGCCGTCGGATCGCTAGCCGGCGGCCCCGGCGTGCCCGGCCTTCTTTGTTATGTCCAGCATCAGGCTGAGGCCAGGTGGCGCCTCAACGCTTGGATTCTACGTCTCCAGGCGGCAAAGTGAAGGCAGCGTGCAGCGACCCATGGGCTGGATGGCAGCTCGGGAGGCGTCGAATCCATGCCTCGTGTTTTTGCCTCGATGCTGTCAGGGCGAGGCGGCCCGTTTTCTGTTTCCCTTGCTGGGTGTGGTCTCTTTCCTATATGCAGTACATCCTCTCCTGGCCGCCGGGTAAATGATGATGGCGTCCGTGTCGTTGTTCGGCCACGACGGCGCGCTCTCCCCCTCGCTGTCGGCCACGAGGCCGTCATTGTCTTGTTTGGCCCGCTCTTCACCCACCTAAGAGCATGGTTAATAGTATAGCCAGCTGCTGGCTATAAGTCAGTGTCATGTCATCTACAGCACATCTTATAGTCAACATGTATAATAGTAGATTAAAGAGTGTACTACTTTTTTATTATGTGGCCCACCTTTCATTCTCACAAAGTGCTTAGGAGCACATGCTAGAGTTGGCTCTTTACGAAGAGTCCGCTTACCTTCTCTCTCCTCTTTTTTTTCCTCCAACTAAGTAGAAATATACTAGTTTATTTTTTATAGCCCGCTGACTCAACTCTATTGTACTTGCTCTAGGTGGTGGCGAACGGCGACGAATACATGTGCGTGCCCGGATCGGGGCTGGTCACCGTCATAGAGCGCCTGAACAGCAACCACAAGTAAGGCAGTGTATAGAGAGCTGCCGATGGAGGTCGTTGCCAAAGGATCGAGGGCGTTGGCACAGAACCCGGTACTCTCCATCTCCTGCGCGCCCAATGGGCTTTCCTCTTACGTACTCCCTCCGTCCTGAAATACTTGTCGGAAAAATGAATGTATCTAGACATATTTTAGTTCTAGATACATTCATTTTTATGCATTTATCCGACAAGTATTTTCGGACGGAGGGAGTACTATTTAGCAGTGGCTGTCAGTGCTGTGTACCTGTGTTGATTTTGGATGTGTGGTGTGCATTCGTCGCATGTGGCTGTGCATGTGTTGTGCGAGTGTGCGCGCTGGACTCCGCCCGTGCCTGCGTCCGTGATTGATGTTGCTCCGGCCAGCTGGGCGGGCCGTCACAAAATCCCGTGCCTTTACAAAGATCGTGGCAGCATGCATGTTTGTAAATTGGTAAATTTTTCTCAAGTTTTGGTTAGTTGATTTTGTAATATAACCCTTGTTAGTTTATTTGATGCGATTATACTTCATCGCTGCCGGCCTGGCCGTAG
>NW_021265947.1:27999-36883 GCF_002162155.2 Triticum dicoccoides
CCCAGCCTCTTCTTCCCTAGGCCATGGAGCCCCCAGCGGTAGTCCTAGGCTTGCTTCTGCTGGCTCTCTATGCCAGCACCCCTTCCCCTTCGTTCGTTAGTTCTGCCGACGACGATGGCATGCAGAGTTGTGGCCCGACCAAATCCAGTTTTTGATTCGGACTGTGAGAATTCTACACAGGAAACAAAATTAAGGAGCGGCTAGCTGGAAGACAGGATGACGACTATGGCGGGGGACGACATGAGATTATTGCTAGAAGATGTGGATAGGTAAACATATACTCCCTCCGTCCGAAATTACTTGTCATCAAAATGGATAAAAATGGATGTATCTAGAACTAAAAAACATCTAGATACATCCATTTCAATGACAAGTATTTCCGGACGGAGGGAGTACTATTTGCTACTCCCGCCGTTCCTAAATATAAGTCTTTGTAGAGATTTCACTATGGACTACATACGGAGCAAAATGAATGAATCTATACTTTAAAATGAATCTACATATATCCGAATGTGGTGCATAGTGGAATATCTACAAAGACTTATATTTAGGAACGGAGGGTAGTACATTTTTTTTTTTGAGGATCGGATAGTACATTTGATATTTTTTTTTGTTTTGTCATTGTTGGCCAGTTGCTTCACAGATTTGCTATCTGGGATGGGTCCTCGGCAAGGCAATAGGGGACAACACATGCACGGGCTGGTTGGTTCCGGAGGCGCGGGGCTGTTAGTGTGGCGTGGCGCCGGAACTTATTCTGTACCTTCAGCGAATGCAGTGATGACGCGCGATGGAGGCGTGGAGCTGGGGCGGTGCTTGATAACTCGCCGCAAGATTCAGAACGAGATCTTTTTTTTTTTTGAGGGGTTTCGAGTCTTTTCTGCATGGTAACTCTAGCCAATGGGATAATGACACCTTAATTAGTCGGGATCTAGCCAATGGTAACTCTGCATGGTAACTCTTTTATGCTCATGTACGAGGCTATCAAAAGAAGTGAGTCCACATTCCATGGCATTATTTTCGTCAATTTTGACCTGAATGTACATAAGAAAATATTTGTACATCGATAATTTCGAAGGCATCCAGTAAAGGATCCAATATCTTCAGTGTTTGCATATTTGAATTTCCAGGGTTTTTTTTTGGATGTAGATCTTTGTAACCTAGCAAATTTCCCAAATTCTATATTTCAAATAATGCCTTCTTTCTCGCAGCCCTTTGAGGAGGATATTTCTCCAGAGAATCATAAGGTATAAAAGGTGACCATAATTTGTGTAGTTAACGGCCTAATGGAACCATTAGTATTGTATTATCCTTCTTATCATGTTCTGTGCTGAAACAAGTTCCTAATGTATGCAAATTTCTTATTTTCTCAAGGATGTCCATATTCTAGGGAACACATAATATGCTCTTTGTGTACATGACATGTTTAGAAACTTCTGCACAATCTGGGAATGATCATTCATATTTGTAGTACTGAATGTATTGTTAGCCGGTCAGTTTGCTAAGGTTTCATCATCTGGAACTCCCGCGATTGTTATCAATCCATGTTTCGACAAAAGATACCATTTTGCACACTTCACAAGCAGCGTGTAGCTAAACCTATTTAACCTCATCGTCCTCCTACTTTATGCACAAGGTCGCAATGACATCAATAAATTGACTTGACATATTCACGAATTCCTGACTTATATACTGCCCAAGGTGATGAATGTAACCTAATAAAGATTTGATTATATCACTTGTACCCAAAAAAGAAATTTTTTATTGTATCACATGTACACACAACACCCAGCTACCAAAGATCCGGCAATTGGTATATTGGCCCAACACCAGCACACAACCAAGTTTAAGAATTTGGTCAAGTCATTTACTACTTTATCACAGGTACCAACTCTGCGGGAGGGCGAACCAGAAGACTGTAGAACATCTACTATATCGCCATAAGAAATAAAATCTTCTTTTTTCCTTCATGTATTGCACTCTATTTTCTCAAGCCGCATTTGTATTGTTCCAAGGTTATGATTATTTTAGCCCACATAAAAAGCAATATACACAAACAATGCAGTGCCACAGACACAAAATGAATACCGAACTAAACGTGCCAATCTATTTTTCAACAAGAATCATCACCATACGAATATTGACCTACTATACAACAAAAATCATCAACAAGGCGCGGGCGTGCCGCCGTGCGGGTATCAGCTAGTTTGGAGCTATTTCAAGCCAAAAGAAGCTTATAGTTCTACGACCCCATCTGTTCCTGTGTCCTGGCTTGAGTAGAGTGCCTGGCATCCCGAGGTTCCACCAATCAGTAAAATACACAGGCTGTTCACTAGTACAGAACCGGCCTTTAGTGCCGGTTCGTGACGGCCTTTAGTGCCGGTTCACCAACCGGCACTAAAGAGTGGGGACTAAAGGTCCCCCCCCCCCATTTAGTACCGGTTCGTCACGAACCGGCGCTAAAGTGCCACCACGTGGCACGAGCCAGACCCGTTTGCGTGTAGGGCATTAGTACCGGTTGGTAACACCAACCGGTACTAAATGTTTGGGTGTTTTTTTATTTTTTTCTTTAATTTTGTGTTTTTAATTTAATTTAGTAATTGTTTTACATTATAATGAGTTGTTAAATCATTAGGTGAAAGTACCGCGGATTAGTTTCGACTGGATGCATTGGATATCTAGCTACTAGCTAGCTAGCTAAGTGATCAAGTATATGCCATATCCATATTATACTTGATCAACTATAATATATACGGATATGACATATACTTGATCACTTAGGTAGGATCCATCCAGCTGAAACTAATCTGCGGTTCCTTTCATTAAATGATATAATAACTCATCATCATCATCATATTAATCATCATAGTCATGCATTACCGCTAGCTATCTAATCACCACCAGCACTACTAGCTTAAAGAAGAAACATTCACTTGATATTATAAGCGTTCATATATAACACCACAAAAGCAAATCGATCACTTAAGTTCAGAACGAAGAACACAGACATGAAAGGACAAGTACTAAGAGCAGCATGAACTAGCTAAATCACTCCTGCTAGCTACTCTCTCTCTGGTAAAATAGCATAGAACATGTATAGCTCTCCTGATTGATCATACTGGAGCATGTAGATGAACCTGTCTCCTAATCGTGGGATGCGCTTCTCATTGCTGCCCCCTAGTACTTCTCTGCGATCGTTAACATTTTTCCTCCAATCTTTCACTATTAAGCATTCATCGCATCTAGAAATCCTGAATGCATTCATGTGCAATGCAGGATATCTTGGTCGTAAGCTAACAATTGACATGCGACCTTTAGTCTCGATCCCCTGAGGCACAACTGTCATCGGGAGTCCCTGTTGAAGAACATCGTATAATACTTAATTAATATACTTAGCAATGAAAGTTTAGCAAAAAAATTATGTATGCAAAATATGCACTGAGGATAAATAGTAAATATCTTACCATCATTCCTAAATAGATGTGACCGTAGTTCAATATCATCACTATTGGTCGCACGTTTTGAGTACTAACATTTCTAAGTGCAGGAAGAAAATTTGTCTTGACAGTATTAAGATCCTCAAGCCATGAAACATAATGACTTATCTCCTCGCAGTTTAGTTCAGCTCCGGGACAGTAGTAGGTCCTGTCTATCAAGCGTCGGACATGTTTGATTGAATGGAGATAAGCGCTCACTTTTTGATCAAAGTTCTCGGATTGATGAAAATGATTTCCTAACTTTTTGGCGTTCACTTTTTGACAGACGCTCCAGCCACTGCGCATGAGGGTTCACGGGGTTCATGAGCATATGGACTACGACGAGCGCTACGCGCCGTTCTTCAAGAAAGCCCATCTGTTGGGTTTCGTGCTGCAGTTCAAGCGTCAGCCGCCGACGCTTGTCCACGCGGCTCTCACAGCTCCGATTGACCGTTGGAGACCGGAGACCCATTCTTTCCATCTGCCATGCGGGGAGATGACGGTGACCCTAGAGGACCGGGGGATGATTACTGCAATGCCAATCGAGGGTCATGCACTCACCGGTCGAGTGGAGAGGGCCAACTGGCAGGAGAGGGTCACCACCCTCATCGGCGACTGCCCCGGTGCCAAGAGTAACCGTACATCTGGTGTGCCGTTGATCTGGCTCTCGGAGCACCGGAAGACATGCCCCCAAGGCGCAGATGAGGCGACTGTGGAGTTGTACGCGAGGGCCTATCTGTGGTATATTCTCTCGGAGGTCGTGTTTCCAGACAGCTCCGGGAACTCTGCCAACTGGGCGTATCTGTTCTTCCTAGTGGACTGGGATGCAGGGTACAGTTGCGGGACGGCATCTCTCGCCTACCTATACCGTTCGGTAAGAGAGTGTCTAATTGCGTACCTACCTACGAAAGTGTGTCCATGACATTTTCTTATATCTGATCCTCATTTGATGTTTTGCAGCTTGACGACGCAACGCAGAGGACGGGAGACAAGTCCAATATGGGTGGCTTTGTCTGGGCCTTCTCCATTTGGATGTGGGAGCGGCTGCCGGTGGGGCGTCCGGAGAAGTTGCGAAGACGCCCATGGGAAGACTATGGCGAAGAAGGCGACGAGACTCGAAACCCCACCGTAGCTTACGAGTGGGACGTTGTCAAACTCTACACGGGCCTAAACAAGACTTCTTACAAGACCTACACCAACGAGTTGGACGCTTTGACGCATACGCAGGTATATGAACTCGCCCAACACCTTTCTCTTTGATTCCACTATTGACCGAGAGTGCAAACTTACCAAGGTATATGTAATAGGTAATCTGGTGCCCATATCGACAAGAACAAGAGTGGGACTTTGATCTGAACGTGATGTGCGATGTGGACCGTGGTCTCCGGCGGTGCATCGTGCCCATGATCTGTGTGTACGCCGTCGAGTGGCATTTGCCACAACGCGTGGCCACGCAGTTTGGGATTTATCAGCATACCCCATCGGGCCAGCCCACCGATACCGGCGGCCACGGGCTCCACCTGTGAGCTCTTTGTTCTCCGTGAGATTATCATGTTTCTTGTTGTTTATGATGATCTCATTGCGCTTATGATGATTCTTGTTGCTTATGCCTTGCAGGATGAGCCGACAGAAGAATCAGTCGATCACAGACTGGGGAGAGGAGCATAAGACTCATGTGACGGAGTGGAACCGACGGAGGTACTGTAAAGACGTGGAGAGGAGAGTGACTAACTGGGATGATTACCTAGGCCGACACATGAGGTGGTACGATGATGGCCAGAAGCATCGTCTTCGTCTCAGGCCTCGATGGACGGCGGAAGACATCGCGGAGCTGGAGTGGGCTGACCCCGATGAACAGGCATACCAGACCGGCATCAGAGACATGCACAGTGGATTTAGGGAGTTTGCACCCCTCATCAACAGAGTGGTAAGTTCGAACCGACGGTTGATTTTAAAATATTTTATTCATCATCGTGACTGACTTATGCCGTTGCAGTCCGGTGAGCTGAACAGATGCATCTTCGATGCCTCAGATGCACTAGGTGATCTTCCCGGGAGCATAGAATCGGAGACCAGAGTCAGGGGGACGATGAAGGTACATTTTCAGCCTCCTCGGAACAGATGCATCTTTTTCACTTGCAATCAGTCGATCTGATACTTATTATGACCTTGCTTCATTGTGTATGCAGAAGTTCATGCAGCATTGTCGCAAGCTGGTAGGGCTGCTTGGGTGTGCTGGAGCTGTGTTAGTCGAAGCTTATCAGCCTGTAGCCACACAGGGTCTCATCGGTTCATCAAGCCATGCTCCCTCGTCGTCTAGGTTGGTTGGGGAGGAGGAGGAGGAGGATGAGGAGGATGCCACATATAAAGAAGGGGAGGAGGAGGATGAGAGCAACGGGGAGGAGGAGTACGATGAAGATTATGGACCTCCAGCAACTCAAACGTCTCAAGCATCTCAGCTGCCAAAGAAGAGGAATCCGAAGAAGAAGGATTTGCTGAGTCCGGACCCTTTCCAGAGACCAGTTCCTCGACGGCCCAAGAAGAAGACCGAAGAGACTCGTTCAAAGAGTAACGAGGACCGTACCTCCAAGAGGGGAAGGAGCAACTGATTATGCTCTTCGATAGTTGGCTCTTTTAGTTTGGTTGAACTTCGTTTGGTTGAACTTTTATAGTGGTTATGAAACTACGTGCAACTATGTGTTTGCTATTTGTGGATCTATGTGTTTGCTATTTGTGAAACTATGTGGAACTCCGTTTACTAATTAGTTGGAGTTCGTTTGAAATGTTCTATGAACTTCAAATTTGTTAATGTGTATGTGATGCCCAAGTTTAATTGTTTGAGATCTGTGATATTGTTGTCATATTTGTGAAACTTGCTATAATATTACTGTCATATTGAATTTGAAAAGAAGCAAGCAAATGAACTTAAATTAAAACACAGGACCCTACCGCCAAGGACCCTGGCGGTAGTGTCAGACAACCTACCGCCAGGGCCCTTCCATTCTTCGTTACAGTAACATTGCACTGAAAACACAGGACCCTACCGCCATTGGCTCTGGCGGTAGGGTCGCACAGCCTACCACCAGGGCCCTTCAATTCTTCGCTACAGAAACATTACACTGAAAACACAGGACCCTACCGCCATGGGCTCTGGCGGTAGGGTCGCACAGCCTACCGCCAGGGCTCCTGGCGGTAGGTACTTAACCACGTCAGCGCAGTCAAACGGCCGTCGTCCCCCTCCGTCGCACCCCTACCGCCATGGGCCGTGGCGGTAGGCTATCTAACCCTACCGCCAGAGGCCCTGGCGGTAGCAAAAGGGTCAAATCTCGAAATTTTTAGCAACAGGGGTCATATCCTGAAATTCTTTCCAAAAAGGGTCAAAACACGAAATTCGGCCACCACACGCACCACGCAAGACATCCAAATCTCTTTGTCTGCCTCCAAACGCGCCACACAAACACACTCCACCAGCAGCCTACTGTTTCTGTACATTAGTACTACTAGTTTTAGCTAATCTCAACACCAGTGTACGTATAGCTAGCTCTCGTAGCACCTTTGTCAGTAGCCTTGCATTGTGTCCCTGACTTCTGCTAGCAACCGGCCTAAAAAAAGAGCAAAAAAAAGGAAAAAAAGAGTGAAGCAAAAAAAAAAGAAAAAAAGTTAAAAGAAAAGGTTGCCAAAAAAAAGCAGGCCGGCTAGCATCTGTTTTGGGCTGATATTTCCTTTTCTGGACATTATTTTGCTGCTACAGTGTTCATCGCCGCGTCATTTTTTTTTTGAACAACAGAAGGCGCACAAAGCGCCAAACTTTACTATTCAGCTCAATAACAGTGTACAACATGGATTACAAATCCCTGGAACTGAAAATTGGAAAGAAGAGAAACTACAGGGCAAGATCCATTTCGATGAGCTGAGGCAAAACAGCATATGTCAAGCTACTTAGAGCTATCATATTTTCATCGATTTCCACTCACTTGATTCAGTATCTGGGCTTAGATTGTTTTATCTCTTACTAGTCGACTGCCAACACTAGTTAGGAGTTTGAACAATTATTCAGCTTGCATTACTTTTTGCTCAATTGGGCCACTGATATTGTGAGTTGAGGAAACCATCACCAAGCTCCACTACCTATATTGTATCCTGTTCGATCACTTGGTAATCGCTATATCAATCTTTTGATAACTATTGACATCGCCAACGGCCGACAACCACTGCAGCACGGTAAGAACTGGTAAGAGCTTGGTAATTGCTAGAGTGTTGAGAAAAATTTTCCTGCCACCTCCGAGTAGTACCACAGGAACATTATACTTGTGAATTTTTTTGTATGGTACTAACCATGGCAGATTCTAGAACGGCCAATAGCTGGGTTGCATCTGTTATCAGAGATGACTTACCACATGTTGATGCAAAACACTCTTTCCCACCACAGCAGGTACGACGACCGTCACAAGATGTACATCATGGTCGAAACACACATCATCAGGTTACCACTTTGCCAAATTTTGAGGGTAAATATGACCCCGATTCGTACATTGATTGGGAAATGGAGGTCGAAGAAATCTTTGGTAACCATGATTTTTCCGAGCCTAAGAAAATAAATGATGTCACTAAAAGCTTTTTCGGTTTTGCTTCAGTTTGGTGGAGAAATTATTGCAGAGAAAATATTTATAATAGACCTACTACTTGGAAAGCTTTAAAACTTGTTATGCGAAACAGATTTATTCCTTCATACCATGCTATTGATTTGCTTAGAGAATTGCAACGTTTAGCACAAGGCAATAACACTGTTGAAGAATATTATGACAATTTGTGTACTGCTTTGCTTCGTTGTGGATTAGAAGAATGTGAAGAAGATTTTTTGAATAGATTTTGGAGAGGTTTAAACCATGATATACAAGACATAATATTACATAAAGAACTATATTCCGTCGACCATTTGTTTCGTCTTGCCTGTAAAGCTGAACAGAAATTAAGAGGACGAGTATACACGACGAACAAGGGTGCAATCGAATCCCCATCAAAGAAGGTTACTTCCTCCGCTGCACCACCAACTATGATTGCGCCACAAGGTGTTTATGAGGCATCATCACCGACTGCTCTTACTTCATGTGAGCGAGGACTACAAGGTAATAATGAAGGTACTGATTTGCTCACACCACCTGTTTCAGATGATTATCTTGCTGATTTGAGTTCACCATGTGATCAAACAACTAAAATATTCACTGTTTTGAGTGCACCTATTGTTGAATATGATTTCACCATTGATTTGGGTGCACCTTCTTCACCTTCACCTTCACCTTCTTCTTCTTCTTCTTCTTCTTCTTCTTCTTCTTCTTCTTCTTCTTCTTCACCTTCACCTTCACCTTCTTCTTCTTCTTCTTCTTCTTCTTCTTCTTCTTCTTCTTCTTCAC
>NW_021265948.1:0-1606 GCF_002162155.2 Triticum dicoccoides
TGCTTGACGGATTTGTGACACCCACCACCACCACTTGTTCGTAGTCTGTAGGATCATATTCTTGTGTGTTTCTATTGCTGCTAACCATGCCAGGATCACAAGCCGACGAGATTGACTGGGAGAATTTATCGAACAAGGAGCTTCATGATAAGTTTCAGCAAATGATGACTGAACAGGTGCAAGATGTGCTGAACAATTTTGAAGAGGCCATGGAGAAGATCACTGGCTTTGAGAAGACGTTCGAAACAAAGCTCGATAACAAGTTTAATGAATTGCTCGCGCGTCTTCCACCACCACCACCCGCTGCAGCTAACGCACCTCTCCAACAACAACAACAACAACGACTACCTCCACGTCGCGAAGCAGACCTCCGCCGAGCAAGCCGTGTTCCTCTTGCGTTTGGCCAAACTGTTGGTGCTGTTGTTGATACTTCTGTGGCTCCTGCTGCTAATGCGGAGGAGGATGATTATGTAGGCGATTATGAGGATGAGGCTGATCAAAATCAGATCTACGAGCAGCCACCAGCACCACCACCAGCAGGTCGACCTCAGGTATATATTCGTAATGGTAGGCCTGCACCACCACCTCAGGTACGAGATGATGTCCATATTCCTAAACTGAAATTGAATATTCCACTATTTGAGGGTAGATATGTTCCTGATATATATCTTACTTGGGAGTTAGAAACTGAACAACGATTTTCATGTTTACAATATCCCGAGGAGAGACGGGTTGCTGCTGCTGTTTGTGCTTTCACTAGTTTTGCATGTGTATGGTGGTCTGAACATTGTAGATTATATCCTATTCCCGCTACTTGGGCTGCTTTGAAAACTGCTATGCGTACTCGTTGGGTTCCACCATATTATCAACGTGAATTGCTTCAAAAATTACAGCGCTTAAGACAAGGAAAAAATTCTGTAGAAGAATATTATCAGGAATTACAAACTGGCATGATTAGATGTGGTATTGTTGAGGAGAATGAAGCTATGCTTGCACGTTTTCTGGGTGGATTAAATAGAGAGATTCAGACCATTCTAGACTATAAGGAGTATACTAATATCACTCGTTTATTTCATCTTGCTTGTAAAGCTGAACGTGAAGTGCAGGATCGAGAAGCATTGGCGCGAACTAACTTTTCTGCAGGCCGACCTTCATCATGGACACCGCGTGCATCTTCTACTTCAACTGCACCAGCACCTCAATTAGGTGCCTCCTCCAGTCGTGATACAAGAAAACAGGCACAACCACCATTATCTGCCAAGAGCGCACCTGCTGGGCCTGCACGGAGTTCTTCTTCTTCCATGGCATCAACAGGGCACACAAGTGATATTATTTGTCGTCGTTGTAAGGGAGGAGGTCATTATGCGAGAGAATGCAAATCTCCGCGTGTGATGATTGCTACCGCGGATGGTGGATATGAGTCCGCTAGTGACTATGATGAGGAGACTTTGGCTCTTATTACACGTGAAGAACATGGTGGAGATGATTCTGATCATGAGACGCAATTCATGGCTCCTGAAGACGCTGACAGGTATGAAAGTTTAGTTGCTCAACGTGTTTTGAGTGTGCAGGTCACACAAGCTGAGCAAAATCAGAGGCACAATTT
>NW_021265949.1:0-1234 GCF_002162155.2 Triticum dicoccoides
GGAAGTGTCCAATGCCTGATACTCTCCACGAAGACGTGTCAGAGCAGCATGAGCCGCATCGTGGACTGCCATCTCGATGGTCACTCCAACACCATGAGCGGTGTGCAGCACGGTAGTGGACTCATACTCCCGAGAGTAGAGGTGGACGATGGCACGGTACTGCTCCTGGTTAAAGTCCTGGTACTCCTCGTAGACGGTGTACTCAGGGTGCCAGCGATAACCCAGATAGGTCATCATATCAGCTAGCACAGCAGGTGATCCTGAGGCACCAATGGCCGCAGTGTGGCGCACGACCTGCCTCGCGGGTTCCATCTGAAAACAAAGATGTTTCAATGGAGTCAAATGACAACACGGGCACTATTCAAAATGCTATCCTGCAAAATAACTATGGCTTATCCAACTTTGGGGTGAACGTGGTAACGGGATCCTAAAGTCAGAGTTAGTAATTTCGTTTAACCCGAGTAGAAAAGAATTCAGAGTCCCAGAGTAAAGGTTGAGGAGTAAAAGATCCTAGTACCACCCAATGGCGACGTGGGCCCGTAAGGCTCACAACCATGTTAGTAAAAGTTTTATAGTGACTAGAGTCGACTTCGGCCAAGGAGTGTGGAAGGGGGATTCCTACAGGCAGTCGGCTCTGATACCAACTTGTGACGCCCCCGATTCAATCGTACACTAATCATGCACGCAAATGTGTACGATCAAGATCAGGGACTCACGGGAAGATATCACAACACAACTCTACAAATAAAATAAGTCATACAAGCATCATAATACAAGCCAGGGGCCTCGAGGGCTCGAATACGAGTGCTCGATCATAGACGAGTCAGCGGAAGCAACAATATCTGAGTACAGACATAAGTTAAACAAGTTTGCCTTAAGAAGGCTAGCACAAACTGGGATACAGATCGAAAGAGGCGCAGGCCTCCTGCCTGGGATCCTCCTAAACTACTCCTGGTCGTCGCCAGCGGGCTGCACGTAGTAGTAGGCACCTCCGGTGTAGTAGGGGTCGTCGTCGACGGTGGCGTCTGGCTCCTGGACTCCAGTATCTGGTCGCGACAACCAGAACGAAAGAAAGGGGGAAAAGGGGGGAGAAAGCAACCATGAGTACTCATCCAAAGTACTCGCAAGCAAGGAACTACACTACATATGCATGGGTACATGTGTAAAGGGCCATATCAGTGGACTGAACTGCAGAATGCCAGAATAAGAGGGGGATAGCTAGTCCTATCGAAGA
>NW_021265950.1:0-838 GCF_002162155.2 Triticum dicoccoides
TTGATGAACTACAGCAGCAGGGCTTCGCCTAAACTCCGCTACAGTATTATCGAGGAATATGGTGGCAGGGGGCACCACACACGGCTAAGGAATCGATCACGTGGATCAACTTGTGTCAACTTGTGTGTTTAGAGGTGCCCCTGCCTCCGTATATAAAGGAGGAGAGGAGGGGAGGCTGGCCGGCCAAGGGGGGGAGGCGCAGGAGAGTCCTACTCCCTCTGGGAGTAGGATTCCCCCTCCAATCCTAGTCCAACTAGGATTCCTCGGAGGGGAAAAGAGGAGGAGGGGGCCGGCCACCTCTCCTAGTCCTAATAGGACTAGGGGAAGGGGGGGGGGTGCAGCCCAACTAGGGCAGCCCCTTCTCTTTTCCACTAAGGCCCACTATGGCCCAAATAGCTCCCAGGGGGTTCCGGTAACCCTCCCGGTATTCCGGTAAAATCCCGATTTTACCCGGAACACTTCCGATATCCAAATATAGGCTTCCAATATATCAATCTTTACGTCTCGACCATTTCGAGACTCCTCGTCATGTCCGTGATCACATCCGGGACTCCGAACAACCTTCGGTACATCAAAATGCATAAACTCATAATATAACTGTCATCGTAACCTTAAGCGTGCGGACCCTACGGGTTCGAGAACAATGTAGACATGACCGAGACACGTCTCCGGTCAATAACCAATAGCGGGACCTGGATGCCCATATTGGCTCCTACATATTCTACGAAGATCTTTATCGGTCAGACCGCATAACAACATACGTTGTTCCCTTTGTCATCTGTATGTTACTTGCCCGAGATTCGATCGTCGGTATCCAATACCTAGTTCAATCTCGTTA
>NW_021265951.1:0-1277 GCF_002162155.2 Triticum dicoccoides
GAACAAGACGTTATGAACGCTTGGCAGGCACGTTCCGATGACTACTCCCTCGTTCAGTGCGGCATGCTTTACAGCCTAGAGCCGGGGCTCCAAAAGCGTTTTGAGAGACATGGAGCATATGAGATGTTCGAAGAGCTGAAAATGGTTTTCCAAGCTCATGCCCGGGTCGAGAGATATGAAGTCTCCGACAAATTCTTCAGCTGTAAGATGGAGGAAAACAGTTCTGTCAGTGAGCACATACTCACTATGTCTGGGTTGCATAACCGCTTGACTCAGCTGGGAGTTAATCTCCCGGATGATGCGGTCATTGACAGAATCCTCCAGTCGCTTCCACCAAGCTACAAGAGCTTTGTGATGAACTTCAATATGCAGGGGATGGAAAAGACCATTCCTGAAGTATTTGCTATGCTGAAATCAGCGGAGGTAGAAGTCAGGAAGGAACATCAAGTGTTGATAATCAATAAAACCACTAAGTTCAAGAAAGGCAAGGGTAAAAAGAGCTTCAAGAAGGACGGCAAGGAGGTTGCCGCGCCCGGCAAGCAAGCTGCCGGGAAGAAGCAAAAGAATGGACCCAAGCCCGAGACTGAGTGCTTTTATTGCAAGGGAAGCGGTCACTGGAAGCGGAACTGCCCTAAGTACTTAGCGGATAAGAAGGCCGGCAAAACAAAAGGTATATGTGATATACATGTAATTGATGTGTACCTTACTAGTGCCCGTAGTGGCTCCTGGGTATTTGATACCGGTGCAGTTGCTCACATTTGTAACTCAAAGCAGGGGCTGCAGAATAAGCGGAAACTGGCAAAAGACGAGGTGACGATGCGCGTCGGGAATGGTTCCAAGGTCAATGTGATCGCCGTCGGCACGCTACCTCTGCATCTCCCTTCGGGATTAGTTTTAAACCTTAATAATTGTTATTTAGTGCCAGCTTTGAGCATGAACATTGTATCAGGATCTCGTTTAATTCGAGATGGCTACTCTTTTAAATCTGAGAATAATGGTTGTTCCATTTTTATGAGAGATATGTTTTATGGTCATGCTCCTATGGTGAATGGTTTATTCTTTATGAATCTCGAACGTGATGCTACACATGTTCATAATGTGAGTACCAAAAGAAGTAAGGTTGATAATGATAGTCCCACATACCTGTGGCACTGCCGCCTTGGTCACATAGGTGTCAAACGCATGAAGAAGCTCCATGCTGATGGACTTTTAGAGTCTCTTGATTATGAATCATTTGACACGTGCGAACCATGCCTTATGGGTAAAATGACCAAGAC
>NW_021265952.1:0-10746 GCF_002162155.2 Triticum dicoccoides
GCTGCCGCTTCTTCTTCGGCGCTCTGCCAAGGAATTGCTGAGCCTGGTATTTCTACGGTGGCCCGGAAGGTGGACGGCCGAGAAGCAGGGTTGCTCGGGTTCATCTCTGCAGTGGTGTAGTTCGACGAGAGGAGAGAGACGGCAGGAGAAAAATGGGTGAGAAGGGTTATGGGAATCTGGAAAGAACAATGGGCCGGGCAGTATTTATTTATCATGGTGTATACAGCGCTAGATTTGTAGATCAGGCTGTCATTATTAGAGAAGATTGGCAGTGTTTAACTAAATTGATTATGGTATTTCAAATTTCTTTCAGGGATGATCTAAAAAACAATTAAAGTACCAGATATGCCTTTCTTGGTTGTGCAAATAAAGGAAAGAAATATATGCCCAGTTGGTGCGGCCTAGCTAATTGCCTATGTATCGACCCTCTTAGCTGGAACAATCTTGCCTATGTTCACACTCAAGTCTCTCCACCAATGGTTTATTTTGAGATAAATTCTTGCCTTTTATAACGAAGGCTTATATTTCAAAGCTTTCCTATTTTATTTTAGAATTTGTATTTCCAGCATTCCAGTATTCTTGAAACAATGGGCCGATTGTTTTGGGGTTTTTGTCCATTCAACGTTGGCCCATAAATGGAGCCATTTAAAAAGAACCCGACCTACAAAAGAACGTATGCCTAAGTTTTTTGAAAACATAGGCCTACTCGGGAATTTAAATTCCATTTGCAAAATAAATTAGGAATTTTAAATTTCAAATGAGTTGGCTACTGGTTGAAAATTTATTGGAGCAACTCTAAAAAGTCATACTGAGATGTATTTGAGAAGCCACCATCTTGGAAATATTTCTCGCTACTCCTTTCCACTTGATGAAGGGTGCCGATTATCCGAACCGAATACCAAGCAGACATCGAACTAAGGCCTAACATCTAAAATCGGAGGCTCAACAAAGCCATTGCCCGATCTGGGACACACACCAATCCGGCACACTGTCAAATGTCGCAACCACTGTCTTCCACCGATCCATCTTCAAAACAGGTACTAACACAACGACATTGTCAGGCCTGATCCATCACCTGCTCCGGCCACCGACCGAAGACCAGGATTTCACTTGGATCTGTCCCAAGAACATCCAATTGACAACATGTGCACCGACCAGGCTGCCTTCAGCCCTACACATGGCCGCCCATATCCGGCGACCATCCGCAGCAGCACCGCCACCGTGGGCACCCTGGCACACCGGCCACTGGCTGTGTGTGCATCACTGGAGCCTGGGAGGAGGGCAGCCAACCCACCTCGCCAAACCGCGAGAGGCACCAAGAGGTCCACGAGCTCGTCACGGCCGTCTCTGATCCGAACCAAACCGGAGCCAAAGGCACCAGATCGCCGGCGTAGATCCACGTTGGACAGGGACAACACCACGCCATGCCGCCGCGGGAAGTCCGATCTTTAACTGCCACCACCTTCTAGGGCCGCCGTCCCGGGATCTAGGCTGGACGTCGCTGCCACCACCGGCCAGGTCCCTCCGCCGCTGCACTGCCGGCCACCGAAGCCTTGGCCGATGTGACCGTGCAGAAGAGCCAAGGGGTCAGCACCACTCGATCTTCCACGCCGCCATGCATCTCCGCCGCCTCCGCCCATCACCGCGCCGCCCCGCCGTGACCCAGATCCAAGAGATGCGACCCGACGCTATTGCGTGACCCGCCTCACCCGATCCTACCGCAGGAGTGAAAAGGGTCTCTGCCACCGCTGTTGGCCGCCTGGGGCTTCGCCCGGCGGCTTCCTCGAGTGGCGACAGAGGGAAGTACGCGGATGGGAGATGCCCGGCGGCTGCGCTGGAGATAGATAGATGGATAGATAGAGAGAGAGAGAGAGAGAGAGAGAAAGAGAGAGAGAGAAAGGGAGGGAGGTGGGGTTGCACGGCCGTTAGTTAGATTACTTCTTTGTCGTCTACTAGCAAACGAAAAAGAGGGGGTGGGGCCAGGGGGACATGGCCATTAGTTACGCACCATCTTTGCCGTCTGCTAGCAGACGACAAAGATAAAAAAGCTGACGGCATAGATTTTGCGGACGGCATCCATTTGACCTAGCCAGCTCCACGTCTAGTGGGGCCCAGCTGGTCTCTTTGTTGTCTGCCTTTGGCAAGGCCGTTTGTTAGCAGGTGCAACTGGAGCGGTTGAACAGGGCCACAAAAATTGGAGGGCCTCCCATTCTAGGTAATTAATGTGTTAAACAAACGAAATCACTAATTGAGGAGCGCTCCCCGCAACGATTAGTCAGGGAGCGCTCCCCGCGCACCAAGTGTCACGCGCGGAGTGCTCCTGAGACTTTTCCGATGCACTCCGCGCGCGACACTTGGAGATTATCTTGAGGTCTGGGAGATGTCCAAACAAAATAAATGATGTCTCAAAGATGATGAGTTTGACAGCAAGGAAATCAGAACAAGAACAAGAGAATTCTTGGTGCCAAATTAACCACCACGTGCATATATATACTGATTACCCAAAGGAAAACCATGTAATAGCAAGCAAGGCCATGAAAACCACCAAGTACATAGGTATGGATATCTATCAAAGTGGCAGTTGCAAAACGATGCCATGTCTCGCATTTGCATGTAAAAAAACTGAACCCCAATGCTCTACTGTACAAACATAGATAATTACGCTTTCCTTTTGAGGATTTCAAGATATATTTTAGGTTCAGCTTTCGTTTCGACTCCGCTAAGGCAATTTTCACATCTAATGCTCCATATATACGACATCAATTCATAGTAGTTATCTAACAACTTGAATCTGTAGTAAGAAGGCGAGGTTAGAAGAAGATTACGCTTTTGTTACTTGGCATCAGGGCCTTCCAATTTGCTTGGGGTTACTTCTTCATCTGCGACCATCCATCTGTAGTAGTCACAAATTAGACCATAAGCAAAGACAGAGAGAGAGAGAGAGAGAGGCAATAACCAGGAATAAAGATTCATTTTCCTCACAGCTAATCAATTATTGTGATAGATGTGCTATAGCAAGATCAAAACCTCTTGTCTACTCTCTGCAGAAAAGGAAGTTTCAGTTTTATATATGTGGCGCAGAAAGCAAGCGAGTTCAGGTGAAAACGAATAGAGGGTACTTGGTACAAGCAAACTGACAGACAGACATACAATTTGCTACTTCCGTGGCCATATCAAAGAACTGCTCCAAGTATTAATTCTGCTGGATTTTCTTCATGAAATGCAACACGTTTTGTACAAGTTTTCGCTTAATAATTATACATACTATTTCCAATTTCATTTCAGTTGTCCCACTATAAACTACATTTGTATTTACCGTCTTACCAATAACCAATAGGTTATATATATACCCTTGGACAGAATTCAACTTCACTAGTAGAATACATTAATTACCATAGAATTCAACTTGATAGGAATGAACTAGTACTAGATCCTGAGTTTGATCCACAATCTCATAGGGGTGAGAAACACATTCTGTGAAGAACAAAAGGGTATAGATTTGAAAAGCCGGATACCGGTGTCCAATTTCTTTTCATTATGCTAAATCATTAACCTAAATCTATGTCCTGTTCTGGCACTAGTGTCTTGTTCATGCACTCTGTGTGATTATGAAGATGTAGAAATAATTTGAAGCAGAAAATGGTGCGGATTGAACATCCAACCAGATTTAATTCTGGGCATGCACATACTGTTTGAACGACCAAACAAACAAACCAACGGTGAAGTGATGTGTATCCTGTGGGTACAAATGCAAGTCGTGCGTGTTCCAGAAGATAACAAGAGAAGAGAGAAAGGGGGGTTAAAGCTCACCAGCCGCTAGGAGGGGACAAGGAGACGAATCCGCTGAGTGAGAAGCAGCTGGTTTCCAGTGCCCAAATTTATTTCATTTTGCTGAAGTGACTTGTATCCTGTGCATACAAAAAAGCAAGCAGTGAAGTGACTTGTATCCTGTGCATACAAAAGCAAGTCGTGCATGCTCCAGAAGAGAAGGGACTAGATTTAGTTGTGGGGGTGCAGTGGGAGAGAGGAAAACTGAAGCTCACCATGTGCAGGAGCCGCTAGGAGCAGAGGAGACGAATCCGCCGCGTGAGGAGGAGTCATCCATCCATATTAGAAGCAGCCGTCCATTGAGTTGAGAGGCATGCGTCCACCATCAGGAAAGTGGGCTCGTCGGGGATGGTTTGGAAGGAATCGCGTCGGGGATAGCGCCATCACCGTCGATGGAGGAGTTGGCCACGGAGCTCGACCCGCAACCACCAGCGAGCGGAGATGGACATGATACGCGAGACTGGGAGCAGCTGGAGAGGGGGGTTGAGACTCCGGTGGCCGGAGATGTGGTGGTTGGCTGCCGCCCTTGAAGGTGGAGGTGGAGGTGGCATGGGTGAGAGGGGAGAGGAGACAGCGGCACTTGTTTATTGACCTTATGAATGGTCAACTCTTGATCTTTAGGTGGTGTCTGCCAGCTGTAGCTTGAGCCAACCATATGTGGCATCCATTGTTCCACCTTTGGCTTCAGATCAGCCGCCTTTTGTGATAAACAAAGCCAAGGGTGCGGTGCTGGCACTGACAGACAAATAAGCCTAATTAGTAAAATCCCAAATGAAACATGAAGAGGCAAAATTAAAAGCAAAGGCAGATGCATATTCAGAAAGAAGGGGCATTTTAATTTTGCAATAGAAGTGAAAGGCACCATTTCGATCAACCTTGTTGTCAAAACAGGGATAACCCTCTACTGTGCAAGAATGCAGACTATAGGAAGGCGACAACTAACTAGCTTTGCCATGAAAAGGAAGACAAGTAAGTGTCTCCCATAACAGAACATCCTCCTACACATAAGAATGTCGGTCTAATACCCCTTTTGCACGGACATAGGAATATCTTATAGCTCTCCTCTTGAGGATTTCAAGATTTATTCTGGGTTCTGTTTGCATTTCGATCGATTAAGTCACGGCAATTTTCACATCTAATCAAATAATTGTCATAGATGCGCTCTAGAAAGCGAATTCAGGACCTCTACTCTACTCTTTGCAGAGAAGAAAGTTTGAGTTTAATATATGTGGTGCAGTAAGCAAGCGAGTTTAGGTAAAAACGAAAAGAGTGTACTTGTTAGCAACCAAACTAACAGACTGATGTACAATCTGCTGCTGTATATATCAAGCCTCTCTCTACAAATTTCATTTCATAAATTAAACAAACAAAGTTAAGAAGATATTGATACATGCAGTAGAAAGAAATTGAAGCAAAAAATGGTGTGGATTGAGCATCCAACCAAATTCAATTCTGGGCCTGCATATACAGATTGAACGGACAAGTTGAGGTTTCCTCTTGCTATGAATAATGAGAAATCTGCTCCTAAAGTAATGTGCCAAGTGATTTGCTTGATAAGTACACATGTCAGTTTACCTAGCTAGAACAGGTCCAGACGATTACAGAGTCATTTAACTAGTTAACAGCAAGCATTACCAAGACCAATTGGGGCCATCAAGGCCAAACCGAAAATCTAAGTAGGCCATGCACGAAGGCCATGACCTAGAGCTATACCGTGGCCCGATGACCATGTGCCCAGAGCAAAGGGGAGAGCAGAGGGTATACCTTTCAACGTTTGTACTCGAGGGCGAACCATGTTGTTGCCGATGACGGTGGAGACGAGAGGGTTGTCATAGCTAGTAGCTGCACATGGAGCTTACGACGAACCTGAACAAGGTAAGCACAAAACTACTAAATACATTATTCTGTTAAAGGAATAGACAAACAAGCCTAATTAGTAGACTCTCAAATCAAACATGAAGAGGGAAAATTAAAAGCGGAGGGGGATGCGTATTCATAAAGTTGAGGCGTGTTATTAGCAATAGAAGTGAAAGACACCATTTTGATTAATCTTGTTGTCAAAACAGAGATAACGATTCTACTGTACAAAGGGAGATAGTTAAGCTTTCCTCTTGAGGATTTCAAGATTTATTATGGGTTCAGCTTGCGTTTCAATTCCTTCAAGACAATTTTCACATCTGATGCTCCATATATTGGAGAGTAATGCATAGTAGTTATCTAAGATCTTGAATCTGTAGTAAGAAGGTGAGGTTAGAAGAAGGTTACGCTTTTGTTACTTGGCATCAGGGCCATCCAATTTTCTTGGGGTTTCTTCTTCATCTGCGATCTTCCATCTGTAGTAATCACAAATTAGACCATAATTAAGCAAAGAGACAGAGAGAGAGAGAGGCAATAACCATGAAGAAAGATTCAGTTTTTTCTCACAGCTAATCAATTATTGTGATGGATGTGCTCTAGCAAGCGAATGCAGGACATCATGTCTACTCTCTGCAGAGAAGAAAGTTTTCAGTTTTATATATGTGGTGCAGCAAGCAAGCGAGTTCAAGCGAAAACTAAAACATGGTACTTTGTAGCAAGCAAACTAAACGACTCGAGTACAATTTGCTACTTCCATGGCTATATGAAAGAATTACTACTCCAAGTATTAGTATTTCTGATGGATGTTCTTCATCAAACGCCACACGTCTTGTGCAGGGTTTCGCGTAATAAGTGTACATACTATTTCCAGTTTGATTTCAGTTGTCCTACTAGAAACTACTCCCTCTGTAAATAAATACAAGACGTTTTAGATCACTCGAAAGTAGTGATCCAAAACGTCTTACATTTGTGTACAGAGGGAGTACATTTGTATTTACCATCGTAATTACCAATAACCAATCGGTTATATATTATGCACTTGTACAGAATCCAACTTTACTGCCACAATAGCTAGGTTACCATAGAATCCAACTTGATAGGAATGAATGAACAAGTACTGGATCCTGAGTTTGATCCACAATCACATAGGTTTTGCTGAAGCAGTAACCTCAAATCTGTGTCCTGTTGATGCATGCACTCTGTGCGGCACTGACAGACTAACAACAGAACAGACTGGAGTGTGTATATGCCAATTAAGCCTCTCTGTAGAAATTTCATTTCATTTCATTTCATAAATGAAACACGCAGGCAGAGTCAGGAAGATGTGAAAAGAAACTGAAGCAAAAAAAAAATGGTGCGGATTGAACATCCAGCCAGATTGGATTTTGAGGACGCACGCACATACAGATTGAACGACCAAACAAACAAGCAGGCAGTGAAGTGATGTGAATCCTGTGGGTACAGATGCAACTCGTGCGTGCTCCAGATTTAGATGTGGGGGAATGGGAGAGAGAGAAACTGAAACTCACCATGTGCAGCGGCCGCGATGGAGGGAAGGATAAGCAGCCATCGTGGAGGAGGAGACGAATCCTCCGCGTGAGCAGCAGGCATCCATTGAGAGGCACGACGTCCACCATCGGGAAAAAGTGGGCTCGTCGGGGACAGCGCCGGACGGGAAGGAGAACGGGGAGGCCGTCGCCATGGATGGTGGATTTGGCCCCGGAGCTCGATCGGCAACCACCACCAGCGGCGATGGAGAGGATCCGCGAGACGGGGTAGGGTGGTTGACCAACAGCTGGAGAGGAGGGACTCCGGTGGAAACCGGGGATGTGGTGGTTGGCAGCGGTGCTTCGAGGTGGAGGTGGAGGTGGAGGTGGAATGGCGTGGGTTGTGAACTTGGGATGGGGAAGCGGCGGCTGCGGGGGATTTGTTTGGTGGTTTTTTCCCTTTCCTCTCGTCTCGTCTGCTCCTCTCCCCCTCTCTCTCTTTTGCGGTGCGCTTTGCTTGGCCAATCCCACGCTTACCCACGGATCCATGTCTTTTTTATTGGTTGATACAACCCTCTCACGGATCAAGGGCCTGCGAATCCATCCCAGCCGCCCAACACCCCACGATCCGACGGCTGCGACGTGCGTGCCCGTGGCTGCAGCTAGTAGTGCTAGTACCAGTTTTTTCTTTTGTCTTGGGCTGATTGCTAGGTTGTTGAGTGGTGGTGGTGTCATTTAATCCGTTCCTCTCGTTTTCTTCAATGCTTTCAATTACATTTTCCATGGATCGATGAACGCTCCCACGGATCCTCAAGGGCTAGTGAATCGATCCCAGCCGACCAACATCCGATGATCCGACTGTCTATGACTTTCGTGGAACGGGGGCTACTGTACTATTTTTTTTTCTATTCCGGCTGATCATTCGTGGTTTTTTTTTTCTTCCTCTCTCGTTTGGCCTTCTTTTCCGATGCTTGGTCAACCGCATGTCCCATCGATTGATCTTTTCCCCACTCATGCCTTCCACAAATCAAGCATCACGAATCGATGCATGATCACTAGTTCGCTATGACCTCTAACAAATTGACCCCCTCTCAAACGAATCCCAGTCGCCCGCCCAGATCTAATGAAAGAGGAAGCAGACTGGTTTGGTCTACGCTTGAGAACGATGTCGTGTTTCTCCCCCTATCACTCTCACTCCACTAGATTTCAAGCACGGGAGCGGACCGAGATATTCAAACTCATTTGGCTAAGAGCGGTCACGACAACGAGATTCCAGTTTGCAGAACACTTGTTACGTAAGGGCATCACCAACGTTGACCCTCAAACACCCGCATTCGTCCGGGCTGCACGGTCCGGACGTGTTTTGCCATCCTAAGCAGTCCAAACATCCTTTTCTCTGCAAAACCGAGGGGCTTTGCGGGTGCCCCAACTAGTGCCACGGACGCGTCCGACACCCCCGGACGAACCCATATCTCTCTCCTGACTCTCTCGTGCTTTCCCTCCAATGGACGCGTTGCTTCCCTGCCACATTCATGCCGGCCCAGAGCGGCTGACATTGATGTTGCAAGATGTGATTGAATAGGAGGGTGTCGCTAACCGACGCGATCACATGTGTCAATGCGGACGCGCCGTCCCGAGAAACCTACTCCGGCCGTTGTGCCGCATTGAAGCTGTCTGACCTTCCGTTTTTCTGGTCTGGTCGCGGCTATATATACCGTGCTCCGGTGATCCATGTCCACTCCTTCGATTTTCCTCCTCCTCTCCGAGCACCTCCTCCTCCTCCGGCAATGACCAATTGATGGTTCTCCAGGCCGGCAGGCAGCGATGACGGCAATGGTTCTTCATCCGGTTCTTGGCATCGCTGCCATCAATCTTCAGGGCCCTCGGACTCCACAGCTGTGAGCTCCTCCTGTAATGAGGAGATCGTCAACTCCTTCGGCAATGAGGAGGACCAGGCTGCCGCTACTTCAGTAGCCACGCCTCCTCTTGGAGGCAGCTCTGACGGACGAGGAGATGGAGATGATGATAGAGGGGTCACTCTGGGAGCGTGGTCTGGCGGTGCCCTCGTCGCCGCAATCACGGCGTACGAACTGGGCACAAAGTAAATGACTCAACATCGCCACCGCATTATCGGTATGTCCGGATCAGCAGGCCAGTGTGACGACCACTAACACCAACTCATCAAGGAGGAACTGTCGTCCGCGATTGCCAACACATGCAAGCGCATCCTCCACTACCTTGGTGATGGTGGACCCTCTTTGTCGCGGGCCATTGTGTCCGCGTTTGATCCATAACGACCTGGACATAGTGGCGGCGCGGTATTTTGACCGGTCCGTCACCACCACATAGACGGTTGTGCGGCATCGTCGCCGCCTTGACGGGGAGCTCACCAAGATTTGCGAGGAATGGTCGATAAACGACACCTCTGCCAATTCTAGCAGGGGCAAGGCCACCGCTAGGGCACCATGGCCGAGGGCGGTATTTGCCATTACGGCCCTCTACATGGTGGAGGAGCAAGCGGACCGGCTCCTCTGGGAGCACCAAGCGGCGGCCGGGCAAGGCTACCGCAGCGGCCCTTCGCCCTACCGTTGCTGAAGGGACGATGATGATGACGACATTGACGACAGGGGTGGTGCGGCCCAGGCCAAGTGCACGAGGTCATCATCTGCTATAATTTAGCCTCCTAGTTTTTTTTCTATTTTAGTTAAATGGTCGAAATATTGTCTGTTTTATGTAAATTATGTCTAAACTATGCTGAAATATGTTGTTTTGATATAATTTATCTAGTTTATTCAAAATTGGTTTGAAATATATGCGGGCAGCTTTAGATAGCCGGCTCCCGCATCACTGTTCATGGACTGGTCGTCACCAGTCCGCAGACGGATACGGTGTCTGGTTTAGGGGTCAGTGTTGGAGATGCCCTATGTGGTTGCATAATAGTTAAAGTTTTATGTTGTTTCATCATCATTCATGCATCTCCGTATATGTCCGAACTCAATGTCAACTCAGTCTTTGTGCGAACTCCACGTCAACTTTCCCTACGCTCCAATACAAGGTATTTCCATCTTGTTCTCTATTATTTTATGTGAAATTATACATCATAGTGTAGCAACACAAGTGACAAATAAATATATTTTTTCCAGTAACCACCACGCGCAAGAAAAAAAGATGTCTGGTAAAGTGCAATGCAAAAAAATACACATAAAATCAAGGAACAACATTGGGATGATACTAGATGGAGAAGGTTGTCGATATGTATGTGATTGAGACGTCAAATTTACGTACTCCATGGCATGGTTCTAGATTATCGTGGATAATCAGGTGGTAATGGCGATGTATGTACGGCGGAGAGAGAGATGCCATTCCACTCGCCGGAGTATCGATTTTAAAAAGCATAGAGTGAAGATGGATGGACCGACGTCCTATAGTACGTAGTTTATGAATTCCAAAACGTGTGGACGCAGCACTCAACAAAAGATTCTTCATCACATGTGCCTCTTTATTTCCAATATTTCCATCCAAATCACATGAACATCATCATGTTAGTATATCGTGGTTGGGAATATTTAAATTC
>NW_021265953.1:0-1818 GCF_002162155.2 Triticum dicoccoides
GCTGCCGCTTCTTCTTCGGCGCTCTGCCAAGGAATTGCTGAGCCTGGTATTTCTACGGTGGCCCGGAAGGTGGACGGCCGAGAAGCAGGGTTGCTCGGGTTCATCTCTGCAGTGGTGTAGTTCGACGAGAGGAGAGAGACGGCAGGAGAAAAATGGGTGAGAAGGGTTATGGGAATCTGGAAAGAACAATGGGCCGGGCAGTATTTATTTATCATGGTGTATACAGCGCTAGATTTGTAGATCAGGCTGTCATTATTAGAGAAGATTGGCAGTGTTTAACTAAATTGATTATGGTATTTCAAATTTCTTTCAGGGATGATCTAAAAAACAATTAAAGTACCAGATATGCCTTTCTTGGTTGTGCAAATAAAGGAAAGAAATATATGCCCAGTTGGTGCGGCCTAGCTAATTGCCTATGTATCGACCCTCTTAGCTGGAACAATCTTGCCTATGTTCACACTCAAGTCTCTCCACCAATGGTTTATTTTGAGATAAATTCTTGCCTTTTATAACGAAGGCTTATATTTCAAAGCTTTCCTATTTTATTTTAGAATTTGTATTTCCAGCATTCCAGTATTCTTGAAACAATGGGCCGATTGTTTTGGGGTTTTTGTCCATTCAACGTTGGCCCATAAATGGAGCCATTTAAAAAGAACCCGACCTACAAAAGAACGTATGCCTAAGTTTTTTGAAAACATAGGCCTACTCGGGAATTTAAATTCCATTTGCAAAATAAATTAGGAATTTTAAATTTCAAATGAGTTGGCTACTGGTTGAAAATTTATTGGAGCAACTCTAAAAAGTCATACTGAGATGTATTTGAGAAGCCACCATCTTGGAAATATTTCTCGCTACTCCTTTCCACTTGATGAAGGGTGCCGATTATCCGAACCAAATACCAAGCAGACATCGAACTAAGGCCTAACATCTAAAATCGGAGGCTCAACAAAGCCATTGCCCGATCTGGGACACACACCAATCCGGCACACTGTCAAATGTCGCAACCACTGTCTTCCACCGATCCATCTTCAAAACAGGTACTAACACAACGACATTGTCAGGCCTGATCCATCACCTGCTCCGGCCACCGACCGAAGACCAGGATTTCACTTGGATCTGTCCCAAGAACATCCAATTGACAACATGTGCACCGACCAGGCTGCCTTCAGCCCTACACATGGCCGCCCATATCCGGCGACCATCCGCAGCAGCACCGCCACCGTGGGCACCCTGGCACACCGGCCACTGGCTGTGTGTGCATCACTGGATCCTGGGAGGAGGGCAGCCAACCCACCTCGCCAAACCGCGAGAGGCACCAAGAGGTCCACGAGCTCGTCACGGCCGTCTCTGATCCGAACCAAACCGGAGCCAAAGGCACCAGATCGCCGGCGTAGATCCACGTTGGACAGGGACAACACCACGCCATGCCGCCGCGGGAAGTCCGATCTTTAACTGCCACCACCTTCTAGGGCCGCCGTCCCGGGATCTAGGCTGGACGTCGCTGCCACCACCGGCCAGGTCCCTCCGCCGCTGCACTGCCGGCCACCGAAGCCTTGGCCGATGTGACCGTGCAGAAGAGCCAAGGGGTCAGCACCACTCGATCTTCCACGCCGCCATGCATCTCCGCCGCCTCCGCCCATCACCGCGCCGCCCCGCCGTGACCCAGATCCAAGAGATGCGACCCGACGCTATTGCGTGACCCGCCTCACCCGATCCTACCGCAGGAGTGAAAAGGGTCTCTGCCACCGCTGTTGGCCGCCTGGGGCTTCGCCCGGCGGCTTCCTCGAGTGGCGACAGAGGGAAGTACGCGGATGGGAG
>NW_021265954.1:0-1544 GCF_002162155.2 Triticum dicoccoides
CCTTGGTATGGAACAAATTGTGCCTCTGATTTTGCTCAGCTTGTGTGACCTGCACACTCAAAACACGTTGAGCAACTAAACTTTCATACCTGTCAGCGTCTTCAGGAGCCATGTATTGCGTCTCATGATCAGAATCATCTCCACCATGTTCTTCACGTGTAATAAGAGCCAAAGTCTCCTCATCATAGTCACTAGCGGACTCATATCCACCATCCGCGGTAGCAATCATCACACGCGGAGATTTGCATTCTCTCGCATAATGACCTCCTCCCTTACAACGACGACAAATAATATCACTTGTGTGCCCTGTTGATGCCATGGAAGAAGAAGAACTCCGTGCAGGCCCAGCAGGTGCGCTCTTGGCAGATAATGGTGGTTGTGCCTGTTTTCTTGTATCACGACTAGAGGAGGCACCTAATTGAGGTGCTGGTGCAGTTGAAGTAGAAGATGCACGCGGTGTCCATGATGAAGGTCGGCCTGCAGAAAAGTTAGTTCGCGCCAATGCTTGTCGATCCTGCACTTCACGTTCAGCGCAAGATGGAATAAACGAGTGATATTAGTATACTCCTTATAGTCTAGAATGGTCTGAATCTCTCTATTTAATCCACCCAGAAAACGTGCAAGCATAGCTTCATTCTCCTCAACAATACCACATCTAATCATGCCAGTTTGTAATTCCTGATAATATTCTTCTACAGAATTTTTTCCTTGTCTTAAGCGCTGTAATTTTTGAAGCAATTCACGTTGATAATATGGTGGAACCCAACGAGTACGCATAGCAGTTTTCAAAGCAGCCCAAGTAGCGGGAATAGGATATAATCTACAATGTTCAGACCACCATACACATGCAAAACTAGTGAAAGCACAAACAGCAGCTGCAACCCGTCTCTCCTCGGGATATTGTAAACATGTAAAACATTGTTCAGTTTCTAACTCCCAAGTAAGATATATATCAGGAACATATCTACCCTCAAATGGTGGAATATTCAATTTCAGTTTAGGAATATGGACATCATCTCGTACCTGAGGTGGTGGTGCGGGCCTACCATTACGAATATATACCTGAGGTCGACCTGGTGGTGGTGGTGCTGGTGGCTGCACGTAGTTCGGATTTTGATCAACCTCATCCTCATAATCTCCCACATAATCATCATCCTCCTGGGTACCAGCAGCAGTAGTAGCAGGAGCCAAAGAAGCACCAATAGCAGTAGCAGCGGCACCAGAATGTTGTCCTAGCTCAATAGGAACACGCTGTGCTCGTCCATACTGATTCGGAAGGGGGCGTAGTTGTTGTTGTTGCAGAGGTGCGACAGGTGCAGCCGGTGGTGGAAGACGCGCAAGCAGTTCATTAAATCTGTTATCGAGCTTTGTTTCGAACGTCTTCTCAAGGCCAGTGATCTTCTCCATGGCCTCTTCAAAATTGTTCAGCACATCTTGTACCTGTTCAGTCATCATTTGCTGAAACTTATCATGAAGCTCCTTGTTCGATAAGTTCTCCCAGTCAATCTCGTCGGCTTGTGATCCTGGCATGGTTAGCAGCAATA
>NW_021265955.1:0-1804 GCF_002162155.2 Triticum dicoccoides
GCGTGTATATCCGGACATTTTATGTGCGTGCACAAGGTTTCAGTGAAAAACGACGTTTTTTGTGGCTTGTATAAAAAGACAATTTCTGATGCTTCATTCTAACTATTCACGAGGCATTTCTTTATCTTTTTTACACAAGCCACAAAAAACGTCGGTTTTCACCGAAACCTTGTGAACGCATATAAAATGTCCGGATATACACGTGGGATTTTTGTTCCAACTTTTTCAACTTTTTGAAATGTGTATTTTGAAAATGGGTGCATATGCACCTAGGAGCCAAAACGCCGCTCTCAGTCTTATAAGTAGTAGATTAGAAGGGCCAACTTTGCCGACATCACCGCTACTTCATTTGGTACGCCAGAACTTTGTAAGATCTTGTATGGTAAATTTCACAAGAGATGGTTCAGTTCACTCATGCCCAGGGTATACATTATGCTGCTGGTTTATATTAATATCGCATTTATAAGTGAATGGGTAATTTTAACATGCTCCCTCTTACCCCCTGTTTTCATGTGGGAGATAAGAAGGTAAGAGTTAATCAAACACACTATTTAACGCAATCGATGGCTCAGATCTATGTACACTTTAAATTTGTATTGATAACAATACATATTACATATATTGATTTTTTAAATAGTTATATTAAGGGGTCTGAAATTTTAGTTCCACTATAGGCCCCAAATTCTGAGCACCGTCTTGCTCACGAGGCATGATACCAGTGATGGTGAATCTAATTTTCATTTGGCATTGCCCTTGCATGATCTCCAGATTTAATAATTGACACGACCAATCCTGATGAAAGCATATCCTACCACACCATGCACGCTACCTACATGGCCCGTCCTCCTCCCCGACATGGAGTATCCACGATGGAATGCGACTATAGCCCAGTTCTTTTGCCAAAATCCGGGGATTCTCCCAGAATCCGACCCCTACTCGGCTTCTTCCAGAATATTTGAGCCTCAAAAGAACTGGGCCTATGAGCGGTTCCGGCTGCGGAGATGCGTGTTTTTTTACGCTCTCCATTCAGGTCTATCCAGTAAATCTTTCATGTCCACACACCTACTGGTTTGGTCGCAGTGCCCGACCTTGGGGGCACAATAATTAAACTCGAATGGAAGGAGTAAGATGGAGCTAATGGGTTTTGCAGGGTGTTTGGGCAATAACACATGTTGAAAAGTAATATTGCCCAACCCTCTCCTTCAGTTCAGACCTTTGATGCCACTTGCTGGAGCCTGAATTCAATAAGATATCTGAGAGGTCTCAAGTTCAAGAACCTGCCAACGTAGTATTAAAAAATGATTTTTTTTTTGAAAAATCACCGGAGGGGGAGCTCCCCACGTGAATATATTTCTCAATGCTTGTGACCCATCGTTGGAGTGGTTACAAGGTGAAATTACATAGGCACGTGTAATCGTGATAAGAGGTAGGAACGCCATAAGGACAAAAATAGCACAGATGCAACGGAGAGTGTTGAAATATATTGATCGCTTCTCTTAATCAATTTGGACTTTTGAATAAATTGGCTGGAGCATGAGTTAAATAGTGCACACAGAACATGAATGCAGAAGTATTACGAGGTGGCTCCCTTGGTTTTCTACCCAACATTGACTAAGATGAGCTAGCTGTCAATAGAGGGAATGGCGCCGATCCGCCTGTAATTGCTATCTGAGCTTGGGCTCATTTTCTCCAAATGAACAGTAAAATATTTAGAAAAAATAGCAGAACAATTTAAGAGTGCGTGATGCCCATGTGAAACTTGATAGTGTTTCGACATTGGAGGATCTCATGACAATTTTTTTTT
>NW_021265956.1:0-2410 GCF_002162155.2 Triticum dicoccoides
TAGAGCATCATCATCGTCACCACGCCGTCGTGCTGACGGAACTCATCCCCGAAGCTTTGCTGGATCGGAGCCCGGGGATCGTCATCGAGCTGAACGTGTGCTGAACTCGGAGGTGCCGTACGTTCGGTACTTGGATCGGTCGGATCGTGAAGACGTACGACTACATCAACCGCGTTGTCATAACGCTTCCGCTTATGGTCTACGAGGGTACGTGGACAACACTCTCTCCTCTCGTTGCTATGCCATCACCATGATCTTGCGTGTACGTAGGAAATTTTTTGAAATTACTACGTTCCCCAACATTGGTATGATGTTAGAAACTCATTTCATAGCCGCAGTTAATAACACTTAATTGAGCATGATGTGTCTATTTGGTAATATTCTTGTTACATTCAAATTATGGACGCTACTAGAACAAGGTATATGCATCATATGTATATAATACTTTGTTTACTGATGACCCTAGCATCATTTTTTTAAACGTTATTGACTCTATAGTGTTTCCTTTTGCCGGTGCACAATCTCCCAATACTTTGAAGATTCCGAGGAGCGAGATCAGTGACTGCATAGAAGAAGATCTTGCACAAAGAGTTCCCAAGGTAACATTCCTGGACGTATGCAGCTACACCAAGATTGGCGCCCGTGCTGTGTAGCCATTTGGCAAGAACTGCAAAACCCTTATCAGACTTCGGTGAGTCATGCAACCTCTAGATGTCGTTCCGAAGGTTTGCCAGAATGACGACGCCCATGCTACTGCCAGCAATATTCCAAAGCTCCACCACCTCTAGATTGGAAACATGCTCATTAAGACTAAGGTAATTTAGAAGATCGCCTCTGAGTGCCATGACCTCAAGTTCTAAGATTTGTGCGGTTATCGGGACGTCGAAGATAAGCTCTTGCAAGATAGTTTCCTGGGCTGAAAACCATCGGCCCCTGTGTGGTGACTGCTATCAGAATCGCTTTAGGGAGGATTGTACCGATGACTCGGATTATGACTACATCTACTCATGCAAAAGTTCATGGACATCATGAGTATTCATCATCCGAGTCATCGGTGCACTCCTTGCAGATGTGGTTCTCATAGCAGTCTCCCATGCGGGGGCCGATGCTTTTCAGCCAAGGACTATTCTGTTGCAAGAGCGTATCGTCAACGTCCCAGCAACCACACAGATCTAAGAACTTGAGGTCAAGGCACTGGAAGGCGATCTTGGCGACTACCATAGTCTTAATGAGCATGTATCCTATCTCGAGGTGGCAGAGCTTTGGCATGTTGCTTACAATAGCATGGGCCTCGTGATTCTGGCACACCATCCCAGCGACACCTATGGTGTGCATGACTTGTCGATGTCTGACGAGGGATTTCTATTTCTTGCCAAATGCATCCAGAGCACGGGCACCAATCTTGGTGCAGCTGCTTACATCCAGGAATGTAACCCTGGACGGTCTTTGTGCAACATCTTCCACTATGCAGTCGCTGATCTCACTCCTCGGAATCTCGAAAGTATTGAGTGATTGCGCACTTCCAAAAATAACACATGGTAGGGTCAGTATGGTTTAACAAATTATAGTGGATAGTGTCATCGGTAAACAAAGTATTATATAAATGATGCATGACCCTTATTCTAGTAGGGTCGATAATTTGAATGTAACAAAAATATCTCCAAATGGACTCACCATGATCAATTAAATGATATTAACCACATCTATGAACTAAGTTTCGAACACTATCGCAATGAGAAAATAGTTTAGAGCCAAAAAGCACTGGAACATTATAGAGTTTGGAAATGGTTGGTAATATAATTTTGAACATGTTCTTCTGCATTGATGTGTAGCATCTAGTACCTTCTTCGCAACATTTCTCACTATCTGAAAATAGATGTTTGTTTACTTCAAAACAGTCTCCTGTTAGTTTCTAAAGAATTAAATGAACAACTGATTCACTTATGGAGGATGAAGTGATGCGCACTATTTTCACATCTCAAAGTCGCAGGCCTGGATGGTTTGCATGCAATTTTCTACAAGAAATATTGGCTTTTGAAGGGTCAAAAGATTACACAAGAAGTCCCCAACGTGACAAACTCGAGGCAAATAACAAAGGGGGTACAATGACACCATAGTAGACTTAATTCCAAAGATGCTTGCTAATAATCTAAAGATGATTTTACCAGAGATTATTTGACCAACCCAAATTCACTACCCAAAACTAACTTTTTGGTGATGATTAGGCACGTTTGTGATGGCCCCGAAGTCTCCTTCAGGAATGTGTGCCTGTTCGTGCCTTGGATGTTCAGCCAAGGCGAAAGGTGGTTATGTTCGTGTGGTTCTTGATAATAACCTTCAGGAACGGAATGGAACATTTGCGTCGGTACTATATCCAGGTCACAAATCACTTTACACAAATTCAAGACAG
>NW_021265957.1:0-5278 GCF_002162155.2 Triticum dicoccoides
TGTCTGTGAGCATATCTTGATCAGCTTGGAGCTGTTGTTGCATCTTTTTCAGGCTTCTTGCAGTGGCTATAAGCCGACGCTTGAACCGCTCCTGCTCTATGGGATCCTCAGGCACGCCGAACTCATCATCGCCGAGGCTCACCTCGTCTTCGGAGGGAGGCATATAGTTGTCATCCTCCAAGTATCCGTTCGTCGCCTGTTCATCTGGGCTAACCTGCCCATATTCCTGTTCGGCCTTCTCGAAGGTAGGCTGATTGGGATTGTATTCCTCTTGGGCACCGTCCGGATTGTTTTCACCTCCTATGCCGGTATTGCTATGGCGGGGCTTAGAGCGGCGCCGATGATGCCCATGCTTTGGTCTCTTCCCTAATGGATTATCCTTTATTGCCTCATCGCCATTGTTTTCTTTGGGAGTATCCACCATATATATATATCATATGAGGAGGTGGCTGTCCAGCACCCTGTGGGCAGTGGTTCCTGTTCTTCTCCTGCATCGTCGTCCATACCGTCGATGTCCTTGGAGTCGAAGTCAAGCACGTCGGTCAAATCGTCGACAGTGGCAATGAAGTGGGTGGTGGGTGGTCAGCGAATTCCTTCGTCGCGTCCTTCCCACTCGAGCTGGACATAGTTCGGCCAAGAGTCTCCTAACAAAGAGAGGGACCTTAATGAATTCAGCACGTCGCCAAAGGGGGAGTGCTGAAAGATATCCGCAGCGGTGAACTCCATTACCGGAGCCCAATCGGACTGGATAGGCCCGGGCGCGCGTGGTTCCGAACCCACATCCGGACACAAGTCCGGGGGTTCAACAATGCAGATTTCTTTAACAGTGGAATCTGTGTTCGGCTCTACCGCCGAAGAGTAGGCAGCCTCCATGGCGGGGTCCATCCACCCGTCCTCGGACGATGCGATTTGCCCTGGATTTAGGTCCGGAGCTGCTGCAGGTGCGATATCCCGAATACTATCCGAGTGCCGATCTAAGTCGTGCTCGTCGTGACTGTTCAACGCTCCTGATATCGTCGAAGATCAAGTCTCCACGGATATCGGCTGTGGAATTCAAGTTTCCGAACCTGGCCTGATGGCCAGGGGCGTAGCTGTCGATCTGCTCCAGATGGCCGAGCGAATTGGCCTGTAGTGCGAAGCCGCCAAACACGAAGATCTGTCTGGGGAGAAAAATCTCACCCAGGACCGCGTTGTTGTTGATGATCAGAGGAGCCATCGAGCCTTATAGCAACGACAAAGAGGAACTCTCAATGAAAGCACCAATGTCGTTGTTAAAACCGGCGGATCTCGGGTAGGGGGTCCCAAACTGTGCGTCTAAGGCTAATGGTAACAGGAGGCAGGGGACACGATGTTTTACCCAGGTTCGGGCCCTCTTGATTGAGGTAATACCCTACTTCCTGCTTGATTGATCTTGATGATATGAGTATTACAAGAGTTGATCTAGCACGAGATCGTAGAGGCTAAACCCTAGAAGCTAGCCTATGATTATGATTGTTGTTGTCCTACGGACTAAACCCTCCAGTTTATATAGACACCGGAGGAGGCTAGGGTTACACAGAGTCGGTTACAAAAGGAGGAGATCTAATATCCGAATCGCCAAGCTTGCCTTCCATGCAAAGGAGAGTCCCATCCGGACACGGGACTAAGTCTTCAATCTTGTATCTTTGAAAGTGCTAGTTATCGACTAGAGGGGGGTGAATATGCGATTTTTATCAAAGTCTTCAAAACGTGGAAGTTTCGAAGACAAACAATAGAAATGACCTAATTGATATGCAGCGGAAGATAAACTACAACAAGCAAGCCATAGTCAAGTAAGCAATAGCGTTAACATACAAAGACTAATAGCAGCTAGGTAGTAGGATAAGGATGGAAGATAGTATGAAGCCAATCAACAATAGTAGTCAAGCAATGAAGTCAATCAGATAAGACAGATAAGTAATGACTTCATGAAGACAAACTCAAAGTAAAGGAGGGAAGAGATAGAACCAGTCAGTTGTTGAAGACACAAGATTTGTTGGACCAGTTCTAGTTGCTGTGACAACTATACGTCTGGTTAGGGAGGCTGAGATTCATCTCAGAAGACCGTGTCTTCACCTTATTCCCCTTGAGCTAAGGACACCTAGTCCTCGCCCAATCACTCTGGTAAGTCTTCAAGGTAGACTTCCAAACCTTCACAGACTTCGTTCACCCGGCAATCCACAATGACTCTTGGATGCTCAGAACGCGACGCCTAACCGGCTGGAGGATACACAGTCCTCAAGTGTAATAAGTCTTCAGGTCACACAGACAGAAAGACTTCAGTGATGCCTAACACTCTTTGGCTCTGGGTGTTTGGGCTTTGTCCTCGCAAGGATTTCTCTCTCTCAAATGCTTCGAGGTGGGTTGCTCTCAAACGACAAAAGCCGTATACTAACTCTGAGCAGCCACCAATTTATGGTGTAGGGGGTGGGCTATTTATAGCCACTAGGCAACCCGACCTGATTTGCCCGAAATGACCCTGGGTCACTAAGGAACTGACACGTGTTCCAACGGTCAGATTTCAAACACACGTGGCAACTTTACTTGGGCTACAAGCAAAGCTGACTCATCCAACTCTGGATAAGATTTGCTCTCATTGTCTTCGCTCGAAGACGTAGGATTTGGGTTGAGCATCACTTCAGTCACTCTGACTTAGTTCACTTGGACCCCACTTAACAGTACGGTGGTTGTGACTCAACAAAGAAGAAAAGGAAGCAACGAATCCACACAGTCTTCGCGCTCCATAGTCTTCACGCAATGTCTTCTCATGTCATAGTCTTCAATATGAATATCTTCTCATACCACAATTGTCTTCAATGTCTTCATACATTTTTAGGGGTCATCTCCGGTAGGTAAACCGAATCAATGAGGGACACTACCTGCGTTATCCTGCAATTCTCACAAACGCATTAGTCCCTCAACCAACTTTGTCGTCAATACTCCAAAACCAACTAGGGGTGGCACTAGATGCACTTACAATCTCCCCATTTTTGGTGATTGATGACAAACTGGTTGAAGTTTTCAACGGGGATAAAGTATGTGAAATTGTAAAGGATAGGAATTGTCTTCATAAGTAGCAAGGGCTCCCCCTGAAGATGTGCATATAAGTAATTTTGCTTTTGGAATGCAAATGCACATGGCAGGTTGTACTTTTGGAGATCCACTTCAACTTATGAAGATAATTCATCATGCATGAAATGATATAGCTTATAGGATGACATGCATAATGAAAAATGGACGTCTGCAGGATGATCTAAGTGAGGAAGTTATCATCGCACATGTGGAATTTATCATCGCATCACAGTAAAGCAAACAAGTAGCAGACGACCATCAAGTTTAGGTGTTACAACTCAAAGAACCAAATGTTTTTTAAAAAGCAAGAGTTGTAAGCACGAGGCAAAAATATAATGCAACCGCCCATATGAACCCGCTTGAAGACTATCAAACTCATACGCTTCTGCCCCTTTTGTCAGTAATGACCAAAATGGTTTGAAGACATAGAGCATCTACTCGTCCTCATGAGGAGTAGTTGAAGCAACAGGGTTGTCGTTGTCGTTTGGTGGTGCAGATGAACTTGGTGCAGTGTCGATGCGTGCAGTAGGAGGGGGTGGTGAAGTAGCATCATCTTCATCATCGATCACTCTGGCATTTACCGTTGCCGCGGAGGAAGAATATTCAGAGTCTTCAAGAGATGGAGTACGACGTAGGACAGCAGTCCGTGGAGGAGTGGAGTCAAACTGAAATCTTTCATTGAAGACATCGTCTTGAAGATCAGCTTCAGCACTGAGCAGGGTCAAACTCTTCCATGAGCGCCGGCACGTTTCATGAGCAACAAAGGCATTCCTGGTGGCAAGGTTGCAAATGCGATTGACATCCACCAAGAGGCTTTGCATCTGTCTCTTGAGCCAGAAATGATGCTTATCTTGTTTCTGATGAAGGGCCACAAGAAGTTCTCGGTCATTGAGAACGTGAGAATGCTTCCGAGGCCTTTGGGCAATGGTGCTTTCAGTGGCTTCAGTGGGTGCTCGATGAGGCAGACGAGTGTTTCCAGCCAATGGATAGATTCGTGTTGCTGCTTGAACACCTTCAATGGGTTGAGTGAAGCTTTGGTGCTCGGCATTCTGAAGACAAAGAGGCTTCTTGGAAGGTTCAGGATATATGGCTTCAACTGACATATCAACCTCTGGTAGAAAAATCACATGATTGCGAGCAGAAGGTTGATAGTTGACAAATGAGTGTCGCTTGATGAGGCGCATGACCCATGGAGCATAAAACTTCAGACCAAACAGATCAGATCCAGATGTAGCCAGTTGCCTAATGAAGAAGTCTTGCGCATTGAAGCTGATGCCATTGAGAATATAGAAGACCAAAGTCTTCATAGCTCCTTCAAGCTTTGCCGCTGATGAATGTCCTTTGATAGGCCATAGAGTTCGCCTAATGATGTGATATATGGTGCGTGGCAGATACTCAAGGTCTTCAACAAAGAACACTGTTGGATATTCAGCATCACGTGGCAAAGGCTTCATCATGCTCAGCATCTGACTCATATTGGGTTCAGGCTTATGGAAGATGCTTTCCAAAGCATTGCGGTGATTTTGACAACCAGGTTCATAGAGTTCTCCGGGAGTGGATAGGCCGGTAAGCTCGATGATATCCATAGCTTTGGCTTCATGATGAACAATTCCGGTCATCCACTCGAGAACCCATGTCTTCGTATCTCTGTTGTAGCCACGAATGTGCAGAGTAGCATAGAATTGAAGCAATAGCTCTTCATTCCAGTGTTCTTTATCTGTGACAAAACTGAGCAGCCCAGCATCACGAAAACAGTCAAGTGCTTCTTCTAAGCAGGGTAGTCCAGTAATGGCTTCAGTGTCGAGGCGCGTATGAGGGAAAATGCGCCCTTGATCATACAGAACACAGGAGTAATAGCTTCGCTGCTGATGACTCCAGAACCTATCTGATGATATTCTTGGCTTTGTGTAGGGGTTCTTCGAGTTGTCAAAGAATGTGTTGTGGCTCTTGAAGCCATTTGCATTGAAAGACCCGACAGCGGTGGCAGTACCAGGAAACCTTGGCAGTCTTGGCTTGGGCTTCTGGACCTGACGCCTATGCTCAATGTGATAGTCAAATTGAGGACCAGAGACATTAGGCGGAGGGACCAGAACGGGCCATCTTACTGTGATGAGCTCGCCATGGTTGTATGCTTGCTCGATTGTATAGGGCCTTGGGGGAGGAACAGGAGCAGCGGCAGCAGCTGAGG
>NW_021265958.1:0-1201 GCF_002162155.2 Triticum dicoccoides
ACCCTCGTCTCTATCAAGTGGTATCAGTTTTCAGGTTGCTCGGTGAGAATTTCCAGTTTTTCCTAGATTAGATTTATTTTCTTACCTATTGTCCAAGAAAAAGCCACAAAACAAAAGTTAGATCTATTCATCCTTTGTCCTAGCCAGACTGAGCCTTTGCAATTTTCTTTTCATTGTTTGCATTATTGAATTATCGGTTGCATCGCCGTGTCGAGTTGCTGGTCTTAGTGTCTAGTTCCTTTAGAGTTTCGAGTTCTGTTCACATTAGTCACGCAGCCGCTGCATCATTATCCCATCCGCTGTCCACCATCCCATCCACCAATTTCCACCACGTGCTACGCACTGTTTATTGTCATAATCATAGTTGAGGTCACTCACATCTTCGCCAGATCGAATCTGCATCTTATCTAGTTTGTCTTGGAAAGAGGGAGAAAAAGAAGATAAAGAAAAAAAGAGACAGAAAAGGAAAGAAAAAAAAGAAAAAGAGGGAGAAGAAAAATAAAAAAAAGCGTGAGAAAAAAAAGAGAGAAAAAAAATTGGATCTATCTAGAATCAATCTCGTACCTGAATTCGGATTGGAATCTGTTTTGCGCACTGTTCAGTAAAACAGGTGTATCTTCCTCATACGAAGTCAGTTTTGGCACCGTGAGTACTCAAATTGAAGATAGCGACGAGCCGCATCTAAATAGTTGCAGAAACTAGTTCAATATTTGACACCTCAAAATCGGTTTCTAAATAGGTCTTTTTTCCCTCCGAAGTTCGTGAACACAACTTGTTCCAATTTTTCAAGCCAGTTTTAGAATTCTTTGACTCCTCATATCAACTCGGAATTGAGTGATTCTTTTTGCATTGGAAAGCTTGAGTTAGTAGCATTCTTTGAAAGAATTTATCAGAAAATTGTCTCAAACTTTTCAAGAGGAAAGTTGGAGAGAGAGTTGTTGTATATCCTGCTTGGCAGTTGTTTTTCATCATTATCTTCACTGCCGTTGTGATCTTCACTTATATCTTACTGTCAAGAGCTACTTAGTATCCTTCATTGATGCTAGTTGTGCTACACCGTGACCTCATTAGTGTTCTAGGCTCGCGTCTCTAGTCCGGTCTAGCCTAGGACCAGCACAGTACCGTCGTTGAGCGTTTATTCAACATTGCATCTTTGAATTGATTATTGCTAATCTTTTGCTACCATATATAGCCAACCCAG
>NW_021265959.1:0-1895 GCF_002162155.2 Triticum dicoccoides
TCCTACATGGCCTCTCACCGCTACCTTTACCAAATCGTGTTCATACACTTAGCTCACACACAGTAGGACATGTTCACACGCCTCTGATTCATCCCCGATGAATCAGACCTGACTCAACTCTAAGCAGTAGCAGGCATGACAAACAAACATGAATGAGTAGGCACAACAGGGCTCAAACAACTCCTACTCATGCTAGTGGGTTTCATCTATTTACTGTGGAATGACAGGTCATGCAAAGGATAAAAGGGTTCAGCTACCGCAGCAAGTAACAGATGAATCGATGTTGTCCTAATGCAGTAAAAGAGAGCAGGAGCGAGAGAGTGGGATTTTATCGGAATGAACAAGGGGGTTTTGCTTGCCTGGCACTTCTGAAGATAACATTGAGTCTTCATCAGTGTCAACGATCACGTCATCGGTATCACGTCTATCGAGAGGGGACAAATACCGGCAACACAGAAGGGAACACAATCAATGCAATGCACAATATGATGCATGACCATGACATGGCAAAATTAATGTGTGTTGGGCTAATGCAACTAAAACCAGATTAAATGAAGTTGGTTTGAATACAAGATTCAAATTTAAACTCCATATGTGATTATTCAAATGCCATTTAATTGATTTGTGCTAAACAGCAGCTATAAGTTGTTCTAACATGCATGAAAATGGTACAGATGGATTCCTTGAATTTTTCTGATAATTTTTCATATATAAATTATTTAATTTGGAGTTACGGTTGAATTTCTATGAATTTTAGAAGTTTTAGGCATTTTCTGAAATTATTAAATCATTTAAGATTTATTTAAATTCCAGAAAGGAATTATTGCGTCAGCATGACGTTGGCATGACGTCAGCAGGTCAACGGGCGCCGTCCAGGTCAAACTGACCTGTGGGCCCTGCATGTCAGTGTAATTAGTCTAACTAATTTTTAGTTAACACTAATCCTAACCTAACTAACAGGCCGGCCCCACCTGTCATGGACACAGGGGAGGGTCCCGCCGTGGTCAACGTGGGTCAACCCCACCGGCGGCTTGACGCCGGCGAGGCCAGCCGCGGTGGCGAGCCTCGGGTTTTGCCCACAGGGCTCGGTTTGGCGCGCGGAGCACAGCTTCGGGATGCGGACGCTCGTCCGCATCCAACTGTGGTGGTGGCGCGGCCGGGAAGTGGCCGGAGTGGTGCCGGCGACGAGCTCGGCGGCGGCCGAAGCTCGGGCAATCCTGGGGTGGCGCTATAGAGCACTAGGGAAGAGACCGAAGGGCGCTGCGGGCTCCTGGGAGGAAGGCGCATCTAAAGAGGTAAGTGACAGCAGCTGGGGTGGCCGGAGCTGCCGGTGGCGAGCTCTTTTGCGGCTGCCGGAGTTCGGGCAATCTCGGGGTCGGGGTTAGGGAGCACGGCAGGAGGAGCTGGGGCGTGCTACGGACTCCTGAGATCACAATGAGCACGTCAGTGGCCTCGGATACGAGCTGGGGTGGCTGTGGCCACGGCCACGCCATGGCCGGCGGCGAGAGATTCTCGGGCAAAGTGGTGGGGCTAGCTAGAGAGAGAGGTGGGGCACGGGAAGAGGGGAAATCAGCACAGGAGCTCACAGCGGGTGCAGTGGTGGCCTCGGCGAGCTCGGGGAGGCACCGGAGCTGACGAATTTGACGGAGACGGCCGGCGGGTCCGAGGTAGAAGACGACGTCGATGGCGGCGATGCGGCACGTCCGGGGCCTCGTGGCTCGTTGAGGAGGTAGAGGGAGGACCCGCGGAGCTTCCTGGGGCGTCGGTGAGGCTAGGGGTGGCCGGTGGCCATGGGTACGGCGACAATGGCGGCGAGCTCCGCTCGGTGCTGTGCGCGAGAGGGAAACAGAGGAGGGAATGGGGTCCAGGGGGAGAGAGGGGAGGTGCAGGGGGCG
>NW_021265959.1:6867-8484 GCF_002162155.2 Triticum dicoccoides
TGTCAGGACCCCGACTCAATGCCACATCGATCTAGCATGTAACACCTCATATCACTTTGCGGCCTCACGGACGGTATTCCCACGGGTGTCGCCTTACCTTTGCCCGGGACCGTTTGCGCCTTTTGGCACACGTATATGACAGTGTCGCTAGCATCCATATGATAAGGAGCCCGGGCTGACATGGCTAGTCGTAAACCCAAAGCGGCACAGACTTACAGGGACAGGCATCCATGACCCAGCATCGAACGTGTCGGTCATCAGCGAGTGAATCCAGGCTGTAGCACTGGGCTAGCAGGACTCCGGTGAACCGGGCTGTAGCGGGCTAACAGGACTCCGGTATTCACCGCGTGACATTTCCCCGAAGGGACAGACACAGGAAAGAAGAAGGACACATGCCGGCCAGCCTAAGTGTTCCGGAGCAGTAGCAAGCTACCATGGCTCGGTGGAAACACTAGGAGACATTTCCCCGTAAGAGAGGCTACTAAAGATAAACAACTAGATGGTCAGATCCCACACATACCAAGCATTTCAATAACATACACACAATATGCTCGATATGTGCAAATACAACATGGCGTCACAACATGACTCTATGACTCAAGTAATCTATTCAATAGGCTCCGAGGAGCGAGATATTACAAACATGGGTCTCATGACCCAACATTCAGAGCATACAAATCAAGCACAAGCGGAAGCTATCATGTCTGAGTACAGACATCTATAAATGAAAAGGCTGAGAAGCCTGACTATCTACCAAATCCTGCCGAGGCACAAGATCGTAGCTGAGGTAACAAGCTAAACGTCGAAGACCACGCGGAAATACTAGTGAGACTGAAGTCTCTCTGCAAAAACATAAAATAGGCAAACGTGAGTACAAATGTACCCAGCAAGACTTACATCAGAACTATCTACATATGCATCATTATCAACAAAGGGATGGTGGGGTTTAACTGCAGCAAGCCAGCTTTGACTCGGTGGCTATCCTAAACTACGACTGCGAGTAACTTTTTGAGGTGGCGCACACGAGTCCACATATTCACCATATCAATACACCACTGTGGATCCGCTCCCGTCTCCCTACGAGAACGCCATCCATAGCACTCACGCTTATCTTGCGTATTTTAGAGTATCCACTTTCACTTGTCTATGAACTGATATAAGCAACCCAGAAGTCCTTTTCCGCGGACATGGCTATTCGAATAGATTAGATTAACCCTGCAGGGGTGTACTTCTTCACACACGCTCTCACCACTTACCGCCGTTTACACGACATGTACTCGGCAACCTTCAAGCGGAAGCCCAACGTGGGTGTCGGCCACGGCCTGCCTAAACACTCAAGTCTCTAGTCCAGGTTTATCGCCTATTCGGGTTCCATCCATGAGGAGATCCGGCCGGAGTTTCGCTCACAGCCCCAAACGATGTGTACAGGGTTCCGTGACACCAAACGGGTGCCCGGTTTACCCGGCCACGTGCCTACCGCATCACAGCCCACCCCTACGGTCAGCGCTGTCCACGGCCTCCAGCATACTACAAACACCAGAAACTACTTGCAACTCCTGGACAGAGGACAAGGGTGATTAAGAAGCCGAGAGGGTCCATTGGTTTCGGGCCCAATGC
>NW_021265960.1:0-1458 GCF_002162155.2 Triticum dicoccoides
ATTGCTTCTCTAGGACTGTTCAACTCACCCATCCTTCGGGAGAAATAGTCAATGTCTTGACCCGAATAGCCAAGCGACAATTATATTCTCTTAACGCCAGCCCTTTGCCAGACCTTGAGGACGTTCCGGTAGTCCGTGACTTCCCGGATGTCTTTCCAGAGGAATTGCCAGGTGTTCCACCTGACAGGGATGTTGAGTTTGTAATAGACCTCATTCCAGGAACCGTTCCGATTGCTAGAAGACCTTATAAGATGGCACCCCTAGAACTAGCCGAGCTTAAGAAACAACTCGATGAGTCCTTGAAAAAGGGTTTCATCCAACCTAGCTCATCTCCGTGGGCTTGCCCCGTCCTATTCGTCAAGAAGAAGGATGGTACGGACCGGATGGTTGTAGATTACCGACCTGTCAATTTGGTCACAATCAAGAACAAATATCCGCTTCCCAGGATCAACGACCTGTACGATCAGCTCGCTGGATCCTCAGTCTTCTCCAAAATGGATTTGAGGTTGGGCTACCATCAAATCAAAATCAGAAACGGGGACATTCCTAAAACGGCCTTTGTTACTCGTTATGGCCAATACGAGTACACCGTCATGTCCTTCGGATTAACCAACGCTCCAGCCACCTTTTCTCGGTTAATGAACTCAATCTTCATGGAGTATTTGGATAAATTCGTTGTGGTTTACCTCGATGATATACTCATCTACTCCAAGAACGAGGAAGAACATGCCGAACATCTAAGACTAGTGTTGCAAAAACTTCGAGAGCATCGCCTTTATGCCAAATTTTCTAAATGTGAATTCTGGTTGTCAGAAGTGACCTATCTGGGTCATGTAATATCTGGTAAAGGTATTGCTGTTAACCCTGAGCGAGTTCAAGCCGTCCTTAACTGGACTCCACCCGAATCAGTCAAGCAAGTTCGAAGTTTTCTAGGCTTAGCGAGCTATTGTCGTCGCTTTGTCGAGAACTTCTCCAAGGTTGCTAAACCTCTAACCGAGCTCCTCAAGAAAGATAAAAAGTTCGAATGGACTCCACAATGTGAGCACAGCTTTCAGGAACTGAAAAGACGCCTGACTTCTGCTCCCGTACTGGTACCGCCAGACTTCTCTAAGGACTTTGTTATCTACTGCGACGCCTCGCGACAAGGACTAGGTTGCATCCTCATGCAAGATCGACACGTAATTGCCTACGCTTCACGGCAATTGCACCCACATGAGGAGAATTATCCTACTCATGATCTAGAGCTTGCAGCCGTAGTCTATGCACTTAAGACCTGGCGACATTACCTCCTCGGTAATCGTTGCGAAATTTTCACTGATCACCAAAGTCTGAAGTACATCTTCACCCAACCGGATTTGAATCTCAGGCAGAGACGTTGGGTTGAATTGATCACAGACTTCGACTTAGGAATAACCTACACCCCAGGGAAAGCCAACGTCATGGCTGATGCGCTAAGTC
>NW_021265961.1:0-3291 GCF_002162155.2 Triticum dicoccoides
GTTCTGATGGCTCTCTCCACGAATGAAGAGTGGGTGGAGGGGTATATATAGCCCCCACACAAAATCTAACCGTTACACACAAATCACCAAACTCAGTGGGACCGAATCAGAAAACTCGGTCGAATTGATTTAGTTCATAATGTGACCGTTAGGCATTTCGGTGGGACCGATATGATCAACTCGGTGGGACTGATGTGCTAGGGTTAGGGTAAAACCTCATCTCAGTTTGACCGATTACACAAACTCGGTGAGACTGATTTTGGAAATAAGAAAAACAGAGAGTTGGTCAAGCAAACTCAGTGGGACCGATTGCATATCTCGCTGGGGCCAAAATTATTGCAATAGGTACAGAGAGTTTGCAAGCCCATCTCGGTGAGACCGAGATCCCATCGGTGAGACCGAATTGATTAGGGTTTGTAGCAGTGGCTATGTAAAGTAAACTCGGTGGCGCTGGATGGATCAAATCGGTGGGGCCGAGTTTGACTTTTGGTTTGGGACATATGTGGATATGATAAAGTGGTTGAGGGCTTTGGAGCATATCACTAAGCACTTTGAGCAAGCAAGCCATTTCCCCTTCTAATAGTATTGGCTTTCCTATGGACTCAATGTGATCTTGGATCACGAAAAGTAAAATGTAGAGCCTTGAGCTTTTGAGCTTGAGCCAATCCTTTGTCCTTAGCATCTTGAAGGGGTTCCACATCCTCTTGTCCACGCCACTCCATATGTTGAACTTATCTGAAATATACTCGATAAAAACATTAGTACAACAAGAGATATGTTGACATTAGTTACCAAAACCACCCAGGGAGCACTTGTGCTTTCAATCTCCCCCTTTTTGGTAATTGATGACAACATACAGCAAAGCTTTAGATAGAGATATACAAGAATAGCAGGTAAAGCTTTGGAAAACATGTAACATGCATAGGCTCCCCCTACATGTATGCAATCATGTAACTATGGAATATGAGAGCATGTGAATGCATAGACATGACAGAGCAAGCAATGAGTTACATGTATCTTAGCTATATGCATCAGAGCAAATGATGTGAATATAGGGAATATACCTTCATGTTCATGGGTCCTTCTTGCAAACAATATGTATAGTAGCAAGAAAACATCATGCACATGGGTGTGATGCATATACTTACCTTGTGATTTTGGGGTAGCTTTGGAAGAGATGAACCTGAGTAAAAAAGGTTAGATAACACAGAAACATCTACTAAACAGAGCAAGAACAGCAAACCACAAGGGTACCAAGACTGGGATGACATGTAGGCAATGAGTACTAGGTACTCCTATTGGATATAGACATGTCCCCAAGGATAAAGATATGCAATGAATTCAAAGATTTCCTTCCCTTAGATGTCTTTCTCCCCCTGAATCTTATATTTGATAATGGGAGAATATAGGGACAAGAAAATCAGAGCAAAACAGATCAGAGCACAGAAACATAAGACAGAAGACAAACTAACATGTCTTTCCCCTCTTAAAGACATGTGACTTCTCTCCTCTTGAATACAAAGTATATGGGGTCTCTCTCTCCGTTTGATGCGATTAAGCATTCTCCCACTTTGAAGTACTCTCCCCCTTTTGAAGGGAATAAGCTTTGTTGTGATCTCTCTCTCCCCCTTTGACATCAATTTCCAAGAAGGGATCTTCTGGATTGTGAGTCAAAATAGGTGATGCGGAGCATCCTATGGACATCACCATGTCAAGAGCCACTTCGTCAAGTGACACGTGTGACATCTACTTCATGCTTACAACGGTGAATCGTCTCCTTTACACGTGTCCACTTGTACCCTTCGAGGATGGTATACTACTTGACCCCTCTCTCGTGTGCATGCATAGGTGTGACCAGAGCTACACGTTCTTCGAGGAGGAACCCAATCGGAAGAGTACAACTACACCATCCACGAGGAGAACGCACGAAAGAAGGAAGCTCGCCGAGTCCAAGGAGAAGCACGGGAAGACCGTAAGGAAGACGGAGGCGAGAAGATGGAAGAAGAAGCACGGTTCAAAGGACCCCGTGCGCACGACCCTTTTGGACCTCGTGCGCACGACCTATCCAGAGAGTTTCTGGATACCCCGTGTGCACGGGCCCCAAAAGACCCCATGCACACAGGACCTCCGTGCCCACGGGCCCCAAAAGACCCCATGCACACGGGACCTCCGTGCCCACGGGGCTGACTTAGCCCGTGCGCATGGGCCTACCTGCGAGTTGGCCGGGAGATGCCCCTTTTGCCCCTCCACTCGTCCCTCACCACCAACCACCTATATATTTCGTCCCTAGGTTATTTGTTGGGATTAGCAAAGGATATGACATGATCTATGTGAGCTTTGGTCCTTGTACCACTCCTCCTCTTGAGAGGGAGAGAGACCTCTCCATTGGAGATCAAGACCTCCTATGGAGAAGATCCCTAGTGGATAGATCAAGACCTCCTATGGAGAAGATCCCTAGTGGATAGATCCCCATCATAGGATCACCAAGACCTCATTCCTCATTGGATTGGGATGAACTAGTACCTTGTATCTTTCCTTTGTTGTCTTTGAATCATTGTATCTCTCTTTGTGTGATTGGATCTAGCATATGTGTGATTGGATCTAGCATATGTGTGATTGGATCTAGTCGATTGAGTGTTTTCCCTCTTGTGTTCATCTTATTCTTGGGGATTCCCCCTCCAATTCGTGAAAGATCTCCACTTAGGGTTCCACCCTACACCATTTTGGTATCATGAGCCATGGTTTCTCACGAAATTGGAGCCCCCCCTCTTTGTTTTCTAGCCTAGTTTTGTTGATTTCCTCCTAAATTCGAAAATTTCCCACCAAAAATAGCCCCATTTTTTTGTGATTTGTTGGTTTTGATGATGTTTTGTTGGATTTGATCCATGAATTTGCTTGGTTTCAAGTGGATCTAGCTTTCCCCCATCTTTTCCCCACCATCCATCCCCAAAATCTCCCCAATTTTGCCCAAGAAATCTCCAATTTCCGCCACGAAATCACGAAATTTCCGCGCACCCCGTGCCCACGCACCCCAGACCCCGTGCGCACGGCCCCCCGAAAACTCTCTGGACACCCCGTGACCACATACCTGTACCGTGTGCACGGGACCCCGTGCCCACGGGCTACTACCCCCGTGCGCACGACCCCCCCAGGACAACCGCGAGTGCTTCACCGTTTTGCCCATAACTTCAACATCCGGAGTCCGATTTTCGCGTTCTTTAGCTCGCTGAGTAGCTATTGACATCCCCCATCCACCTAGATAGGCTCCAACACCATTTGACTCCATCAAAA
>NW_021265961.1:3967-6240 GCF_002162155.2 Triticum dicoccoides
TTTTACATTTTGGCATCTTTGCCTAGGCCTTCTGTAACACCCCGGATGTAATTTACCTTATATGTATCCCAACTCTTGCCGTTTCCGGCGCTAAGTTATTTTATTTACCTCGGGTTCGGGTTTTTGTCTCCGTGTGTTGTTGACTTTGTCATGCATCTTATATCATGTCATCATGTGCATTACATTTGCATACATGTTCTTCTCATGCATCCGAGCATTTTCCCGGTTGTCCTTTTTTCATTCCGGCGCTCCTATCTCCTCCGGTGGTCCTTTCTACCTCTTTTCGTGTGTGGGGGTTAAACATTTCCGGATTGGACCGAGACTTGCCAAGCGGCCTTGGTTTACTACCGGTAGACCGCCTGCCAAGTTTCGTACCATTTGGACTTCGTTTGATACTTCAACGGTTAACCAAGGGACCGAGAAGGCCTCGTTTGTGTTGCAGCCCAACACCCTTCCAATTTGGCCCAAAACTCACCAAAACCTCTCCCATCGTCTAGAGCGTTCGATCACGATCGAGTAGCCGAAAACCGCACTCCATTTGGAGCTTCCTAGCTCCCTCTATGCCTATAAATAGATCCCCTTCCGAAATCATGGGTCTTCTTCCCCCGAAACCCTAGATATCATCTTCTGCCGCGCCGGACATGTCCGCTCCGCGCCAGACGCACTGCCGCTGCCGTCCGCGCCCAACCAGGGCGTGACACGTGGCATCACCTCCGCCGGCCCCCGAAGCCCGCGCGTCGCCCGCCGCCGCCTCCACGCGCCCGCCGCCCCGCGCCGCCGCGCTCCGGCCGCCGCCCGCCTTGCCGCTGCAGCGCTCCGCCCGGCCACCGCGCGCCGCCCCTCGAACCTCGCCGCCGCACCGCCGTGCTCTCTCCGGCGACCTCCCTCGCCCGGGCGGCCTCTCCTTCATCCTCCCCGCCCACTCCGGCCGCCACCGCCCAGCTTCTCTGGTGAGAGCTCCGGCGAGCTCAAGATCCGGCCTCGGTTAGCGCGCCCGCGAGGAACCCTAGATCTGGATTTGGGTTGACTTTCCCCCTGTCCCCTTATTTTTTCGCAATCTTCATCATGTCGTACCTCTGCATCCGTAGCTCCGATTTGCGCATGTAGCATATCAAAATGTTCGTCTCAAAGAGTACATCATTTCATCTCAGTGCATCATTTTCATTTGAGCTTATCTTGATGCCCGAAATGCTGTTGGAAGAGGGCTATGTGATAAACTTGTCAGATCTGTTTCATCAAATAGCTATTTGTCATTTTGCCATGATTAATGTGTGCATGATATGATCCTGAGATCTACATGTGTTTTGTTATATGCCATGCCATCTTTACAGAGGTGCTTACCATGTATTTTTGTGATATTTGTGGTGACTAGCACAAGCTTGCAAAGTAGTGTAATCGGTAATGCTGATTTCAGGGACTTAGAATTTCACAAAGTCCTTGTCCTGATTTTGTCGGTATGCCATATGTTCATGTTGTTTCCTAGTGATCCGTGCCTCTTTTGAGGATGATCAGTAAGGATGATTTGTAAACATTGTGGTGCTCTATCCATCCGTGTATTTGTTTGCATTTATGGAGCACCCTAGCTTGAGTCAATCGAGCTCTACTTTTGCTATTTCGTGAATCCTGGCAGATTGTTGACTTGTTAGCGATTTTGCCGAGGATGCTGCTATTGATCCGTGCATGCTATGTTGTTGTTCTTTCCATGTCTGGCTTCTATGCCATGTATGCTTGATGGGTGTATGCTTAGTTTGTCATGCCATGCTCTATAGTGAGTACATCGAGCTCGTAAACATGCCTACACGTTAACTGTTTTGCATGCTCCAGTTTTTCACTAAGTCTGAGATCTGTTCACATGCTTGCAATTGTATTTTCTAATCCCTTTTGGCTCAAGGTCACTAAGGTCCTTTTGTTAAGTGCTTTGAGTAGCTTCATTCCATGCCTTGCTTTGCCATGTTAAGTTCCTGTAGCATGTAGTTTCCATGCTCTAAAGTCTGAAACCTGTTACCGTTTGCACTTTTGCCATGCTTGTTTGAATCTGTTAATGGATGAATTAGCCGTAGCTCAGTGTTCATATTTTGTCAGGCATCATGAGTGGATCCCTGCCATGTATTTTGTTGTCATGTTTGAGTGTTGTAGCATATTTATCTTGATGCATTTAGTTAGTTACTTGCTGATTATCGCAGACCGGTGCCATATTTGTTTTGCTTGCCATTTCCAAACCGTGCATCCGATTTCGGTGATCTTTATGTCGATTTCAACCGAAATCACCTCAC
>NW_021265961.1:7260-12883 GCF_002162155.2 Triticum dicoccoides
CCCCTCTTATAGCGTTGCTAGTTGCAGGTGAAGTTTGGAGATCATTCCTTGTTAGGAACATTGTTTATTGTTGGGATATCACCATATTATCTTGTTTATCTTAATGCACCTATATACTTGGTAAAGGGTGGAAGGCTCGGCCTTTTGCCTAGTGTTTTGTTCCACTCTTGCCTCCCTAGTTTCCGTCATATCATTGTTATGTTCCCGGATTTTGCGTTCCTTACACGGTTGGGTTATAATGGGAACCCCTTGACAGTTCGCCTTGAATAAAACTCCTCCAGCAATGCCCAACCTTGGTTTTACCATTTGCCACTTAGCCACTTTTTCCCTTGGGTTTCCGGAGCCCGAGGGTCATCTTTATTTAAACCCGCCCGGGCCAGTGCTCCTCTGAGTGTTGGTCCACCTCGTCAGCCGCCGGTGGCCACCAGGGGCAACTCTGGGCTGGCCTACCGGAAGTTTGTACAATCTGAGTGTGCCCTGAGAACGAGATATGTGCAGCTCCTATCGGGATTTGTCGGCACATTCGGGCGGTGTTGCTAGACTTGTTTTACCATTGTCGAGGATGTCTTGTAAAACCAGGATGCCGAGTCTGATCGGAATGTCTCGGGAGAAGGAATATCCTTCGTTGACCGTGAGAGCTTGTGATGGGATAAGTTGGGACTCCCCTGCAGGGATTTGAACTTTCGAAAGCCGTGCCCGCGGTTATGGGCAGATGGGAATTTGTTAATGTCCGGTTGTAGATAACATGAAACTTAACTTAATTAAAATGAATCAACCGCGCGTGTAACCGTGATGGTCGGAGTCCGGGAAGTGAACACGGTGTTGGAGTAATGCTTGTCTTAGGTTGCTATAGGATCACTTCTTGATCATAGTTCTTCGTTCGTGCTTTTCCTTCTCTTCTCGCTCTCTTTTGCGAATAGGATAGCCACCATATATGCTAGTCGCTTGCTGCAGCTCCACATATTACCTTGCCTTACCTATAAGCTTAAATAGTCTTGATCGCGAGGGTGCGAGATTGCTGAGTCCCCGTGACTCATAGTTTACTTCCAAACCCAGATGCAGGGACCGATGATACCGTTCCAGACGATGCGCTTGAGCTCAAGTGGGAGTTCGATGAAGACTCTCGTCGTTACTATGTGTCTTTCCCAAATGATCAGTAGTGGTGCCCAGTTGGGGCGATCGGGGACCGTGTCGCATGTTGGGGTTGATCTTTTATTTTGGTACCGTAGTCGGACCATGAGTGTATTGGATGATTGTAATGTTATTCATGTATTTGTGTGACGTGGCGAGTGTAAGCCAACTATGTATCCTTTCCCCTTTTATTTATTTACATGGGTTGTTGTGAAGATTACCTTACTTGCGACATTGCTTTCAATGCGGTTATGCCTCTAAGTCGTGCTTCGACACGTAGGAGATATAGCCGCATCAAGGGTGTTACTCCTTCCACCATATCATCCACAAAACCACCATAGCCTTCCGCAACCTAACCCATTTTGCTCCATTTAGCATTTGTGGTTGTTTGAGTGGTGACTTGAGTCTCCTAAGGTGTTTCGGCTACTTAGGGACGGTTGCTTCTTCATCATCCATGACCACCACTTCCACATTGCCATCTCCGCTACCACCATTTGACTTTTGTCCGTGAGATTTTGAGTTCGCGGTTTTTCTATTTCCTAAGGTGTTTCGGCTACTTAGGGACGAGTCTCCATCATCTTGGTATCTACATCAAGAACACCGCCACTCACCATCTTCAAGGACGGTAACCTCGACGACACGATTGTACATTCCCCCTTGCAATTGCATTGATAGCCCCTAGCCCATTTTGCGTCACTTGCCTATCGAGACTAACCATTTGAGTATTGCCGGCAATGTTACTTGTGCACATTAGTGATCTACACCTCCCATTGCATACATACCATATCATATTGGTATCATACCATCTCGTGTGCCTCAAGTTTGTTCCCGCATATACACAATCGCTATCTTGGTTTGTACATTTCGCAAAGTGGCCATATAAAAAAAGAAGAGAAAGAGCAAAGAGCTTGTAAGCAATAGCCATAGCATCTTACCACATTGCATATAAGATTGTCATATCCGATCATCTTGGATCATCTTGAGAAGAACAACGGGAACATCATACACATAGCATACTTGGGATAGAAAGCTCATACATTTTGCATCTTATAGGTTGTGCACAAGTGTCGTATCCGCCTATTGAGCAATCGTGCTAGCGTCTCTCTTGAGTTGTGCAACACGAGCATTTTCCGTGGGTTCCACATTTTGTGCTCATTCCTTGGTTGCACGACCCCATTTATCTATCTGTGTGTTTGTTTCCGTGTGCCACATATTGCTATTGGTCTACTTGTTTCACTTGCGAATTTGTGGATCTTTTCCAACATTATTGACTCTTGCTAACATTTTGCATCAAATTTTTGTGCCACTATCCTCACTGAGCTCCACCATAAGCCTTATTTGTGTAGGTGTGAGAATTGACAAGATCTGGTACCAATTGTGCTATTTCCTTGATACATTATTGAGTGATCATTGATCCATTTTCAACATTGGATAAGGTACATTGGTCTAGTTCTTTCCTTTCTTCCACTCATATTTGCACGAGTCTTGTGATGGATAGGCAAGGCATTTCATCTCCGGTCTTCGACAACAACGACGGCGTGAACAACTACATCACCAAAGCATCCATCTTCGGACTACAACACGAAATGCAAGGCGCACAATCTACCTTGCGAGAACGCCTCGATAACCTCGCCATTAACATTCGCCACTCCGAAGCAAGGAAAAGGGACTACATCGACAACAAGCTTTCCGCACAAAAGGAGGAGCAAGATGCAAGGATGGAGGAGATTCGGACCTTGTTGATCAACCGTTATTCCCCTTCATCATCCTCAAGGCGGCGACGTTCAAGTCAGAAGTCTTCGGAGCGCAAAAATGATGCAAGAGCAAGGCGTCCACGTCCACATCTCCATGGCCACCACCATCATGTTCGTGATCCACATCGTCATGAAGGGCAAGTCACCTCCAAGCATCATGTGCACGACGACGACGAACGACATCTACTACGAGCTCAAGTACGACAACGACACCATCAACATGAAGATGCTCGCCAAGAGCAAATTCACAAGTCCCAACAAGCCCTACTTCATGCCAAGTCCAAGCTTCATGAGCATAAGAGAAGACCGCGAGACGAGCACCACCAAGACGGAGCTACGGCTACAACAACCACTTCGGCATCTTCGCCAAGTGCTATCAAGGCATCTTCGCCTTTGGACGTATGGTGATGCGGAGCATCCCACGACCATCCCCATGGATGCCACCTCAACTATCCAAGCTCCAAGTGGACCCATGACAAGGGCTAGGGCACGTGCTATTCAATCCGAGGTGACATCACTCCTACTTGAGTTTCCCCCTCTTCAAGTGAGACATGGCTACTGCCTAAGTCCGAGATACTATGTGTCATCAGGTACAATGCTCAAGACTCGGAGCCGAGGACTGTAGAAGAAGAGACAGGCATCAACACTCTGGACAGCCCGGAACCTCCGGCCAGAGCCCGAAACTTCCGGCCACCGGACCTTCCGGCCGACCCGGAGCTTACGGCCGCCGATGACTTCAACCAGCCCAGGCGTGCCAACTCTCGGGTTAGCCCAGACGGGAGTACAATTTCATTTGGATCTTCTTAAAAGTCAGAACTTGATTAAGGACGATTGGAAAGACGTTGATCTTACTGAATGGAAGATCACAGAACAGTTACAAAATCCAATTCAAAAAGACAGTTCTTCTTGCGGTTTATTTATGGTCAAATTTATGAAATATTTCACCGGATGTACACTATCCTACCCAATTACACAGGTATATATCTTTTATATTTGGTAAAAGCATGTTAATTTTTAAAATGTACTAATAATTGTTCGTTTTGCACAGGAAATGATTACTTCTTTTAGGTTTAAGTTAGCCAGCATAATATTATGTTGGAAAACAAACACTGCATCAATGACTACAATCGTTGAAGAAAGTGACGATGACAATAAGGGAGGTCCTGATGATGTTCAAATATTGGAAAGTGTAGATGATATTAAAAAAACAAAACAAAAAATCCCATTATCTGTTGAAAATAAATATAGATCACTAATATCTATTCTTTCTAATATGAGCATGCATGAGTTAACAGGTGCACTCTGTAACTTCATTAGATCAATCAAATACACCGAGATTTTAGAGTAAGTCCTTTCACATTGGTAGTGCAGTTGTACAATATCTTACTTATTTTCTTAATGGTTTATTTACGTAATTTTTACCACTATCAGGAAAGTATGGATCCAAAGTTCAAATCCATATCCAATTAGCTTGTCTCTCAGAAAGCTACAAGGAATGCTACAGGATGATTTACCCATGGATCGAGATTGCTTTAATTTGGTCATACGGAAGATTATGTTTGATGACATCCAAACGGCACAAAAAACAAAACAATTGATAACAAAGCATTATGTTGACATGAAATTTTGGGTATGTTTTTATATTCATTATTTATTTATTTTCTATATTCTAATTTTTTAATCACCTTTTTAACCAATTATGTTTGTGTTCTAGATGACTACTGATTTTGGACGACACCCAAAATTCCGCAAAAAGTTAGACGTGGAGCAACTAGCAAATTCTGTTCGCAGTTGGCCTGGTATCAAATATAATGTTTCAACATGCAAATCGGTAAGAACACTTCTATATACTTTAGACCACAAGATTTTTATTGCATCTAATATGTAGCCTATTTCAGATTCATATTCCAATACAATCCAACTGTGATTTCATTCTATTCACATTGGACAAAGATACCAGAACAGTCTACATTTTGGACCCTACTCCTATTAATCCCTTGTACCAATGCAACCCACTCGCAAAATATGTGGAAAAAATTATATGGATTGCCAAACACTTACCGAAAGCAATGTCAAAAGCATGCCCTGGATGTAGATGGAACGAAAATATTCTCCTATGGCATAAAAAAATCCTAGATGATATTCCAGTTTACAACAGGTATTTTTTAAGAGATGAGTACTGTATACGGAGTACTTTTTGTTTTTATTATGTATACAATATTAATTACTAACATATGTATTCTTATATACAAGGGAACTGTCCGGTTATCTTGTTCCCATGTTCATGTCCACATGGGAAGATGAAAGACCACATTTGCCATTTTTAAAGGTAAATATCGCGACCGTACAGATCATAAATATTATAATTACAAATTCGATTCTAATGTCATTCGTTTACAAAAATTTATGGATGTATAGGATGGATATGATCTCAGAAAACTAATTTTGGGCCAACTGCTAACATTCAAGGACAATGAATGTGAAGATAACATGCCTGCCGGTGTACTTGAATTCATCAGTTTTATCAGGAAAATCCAATGTAAAACTGGTATGTAAAATAGTATGATTCGTAAGATTACATAATAAAAAATTAGTTTCACAAGATTGATTACTTAGTTGTGCTAACTCCAATTTGCTCAAACGGGACGTGCGTGCTATTTCTAAAAAAAGAAGCTTCTGTATTGGCCAGCATCCCCGGTGGTAGTTTTAGATATCCAGCAAATGAAGGGCGCCTCATA
>NW_021265962.1:0-3291 GCF_002162155.2 Triticum dicoccoides
GTTCTGATGGCTCTCTCCACGAATGAAGAGTGGGTGGAGGGGTATATATAGCCCCCACACAAAATCTAACCGTTACACACAAATCACCAAACTCAGTGGGACCGAATCAGAAAACTCGGTCGAATTGATTTAGTTCATAATGTGACCGTTAGGCATTTCGGTGGGACCGATATGATCAACTCGGTGGGACTGATGTGCTAGGGTTAGGGTAAAACCTCATCTCAGTTTGACCGATTACACAAACTCGGTGAGACTGATTTTGGAAATAAGAAAAACAGAGAGTTGGTCAAGCAAACTCAGTGGGACCGATTGCATATCTCGCTGGGGCCAAAATTATTGCAATAGGTACAGAGAGTTTGCAAGCCCATCTCGGTGAGACCGAGATCCCATCGGTGAGACCGAATTGATTAGGGTTTGTAGCAGTGGCTATGTAAAGTAAACTCGGTGGCGCTGGATGGATCAAATCGGTGGGGCCGAGTTTGACTTTTGGTTTGGGACATATGTGGATATGATAAAGTGGTTGAGGGCTTTGGAGCATATCACTAAGCACTTTGAGCAAGCAAGCCATTTCCCCTTCTAATAGTATTGGCTTTCCTATGGACTCAATGTGATCTTGGATCACGAAAAGTAAAATGTAGAGCCTTGAGCTTTTGAGCTTGAGCCAATCCTTTGTCCTTAGCATCTTGAAGGGGTTCCACATCCTCTTGTCCACGCCACTCCATATGTTGAACTTATCTGAAATATACTCGATAAAAACATTAGTACAACAAGAGATATGTTGACATTAGTTACCAAAACCACCCAGGGAGCACTTGTGCTTTCAATCTCCCCCTTTTTGGTAATTGATGACAACATACAGCAAAGCTTTAGATAGAGATATACAAGAATAGCAGGTAAAGCTTTGGAAAACATGTAACATGCATAGGCTCCCCCTACATGTATGCAATCATGTAACTATGGAATATGAGAGCATGTGAATGCATAGACATGACAGAGCAAGCAATGAGTTACATGTATCTTAGCTATATGCATCAGAGCAAATGATGTGAATATAGGGAATATACCTTCATGTTCATGGGTCCTTCTTGCAAACAATATGTATAGTAGCAAGAAAACATCATGCACATGGGTGTGATGCATATACTTACCTTGTGATTTTGGGGTAGCTTTGGAAGAGATGAACCTGAGTAAAAAAGGTTAGATAACACAGAAACATCTACTAAACAGAGCAAGAACAGCAAACCACAAGGGTACCAAGACTGGGATGACATGTAGGCAATGAGTACTAGGTACTCCTATTGGATATAGACATGTCCCCAAGGATAAAGATATGCAATGAATTCAAAGATTTCCTTCCCTTAGATGTCTTTCTCCCCCTGAATCTTATATTTGATAATGGGAGAATATAGGGACAAGAAAATCAGAGCAAAACAGATCAGAGCACAGAAACATAAGACAGAAGACAAACTAACATGTCTTTCCCCTCTTAAAGACATGTGACTTCTCTCCTCTTGAATACAAAGTATATGGGGTCTCTCTCTCCGTTTGATGCGATTAAGCATTCTCCCACTTTGAAGTACTCTCCCCCTTTTGAAGGGAATAAGCTTTGTTGTGATCTCTCTCTCCCCCTTTGACATCAATTTCCAAGAAGGGATCTTCTGGATTGTGAGTCAAAATAGGTGATGCGGAGCATCCTATGGACATCACCATGTCAAGAGCCACTTCGTCAAGTGACACGTGTGACATCTACTTCATGCTTACAACGGTGAATCGTCTCCTTTACACGTGTCCACTTGTACCCTTCGAGGATGGTATACTACTTGACCCCTCTCTCGTGTGCATGCATAGGTGTGACCAGAGCTACACGTTCTTCGAGGAGGAACCCAATCGGAAGAGTACAACTACACCATCCACGAGGAGAACGCATGAAAGAAGGAAGCTCGCCGAGTCCAAGGAGAAGCACGGGAAGACCGTAAGGAAGACGGAGGCGAGAAGATGGAAGAAGAAGCACGGTTCAGAGGACCCCGTGCGCACGACCCTTTTGGACCTCGTGCGCACGACCTATCCAGAGAGTTTCTGGATACCCCGTGTGCACGGGCCCCAAAAGACCCCATGCACACAGGACCTCCGTGCCCACGGGCCCCAAAAGACCCCATGCACACGGGACCTCCGTGCCCACGGGGCTGACTTAGCCCGTGCGCATGGGCCTACCTGCGAGTTGGCCGGGAGATGCCCCTTTTGCCCCTCCACTCGTCCCTCACCACCAACCACCTATATATTTCGTCCCTAGGTTATTTGTTAGGATTAGCAAAGGATATGACATGATCTATGTGAGCTTTGGTCCTTGTACCACTCCTCCTCTTGAGAGGGAGAGAGACCTCTCCATTGGAGATCAAGACCTCCTATGGAGAAGATCCCTAGTGGATAGATCAAGACCTCCTATGGAGAAGATCCCTAGTGGATAGATCCCCATCATAGGATCACCAAGACCTCATTCCTCATTGGATTGGGATGAACTAGTACCTTGTATCTTTCCTTTGTTGTCTTTGAATCATTGTATCTCTCTTTGTGTGATTGGATCTAGCATATGTGTGATTGGATCTAGCATATGTGTGATTGGATCTAGTCGATTGAGTGTTTTCCCTCTTGTGTTCATCTTATTCTTGGGGATTCCCCCTCCAATTCGTGAAAGATCTCCACTTAGGGTTCCACCCTACACCATTTTGGTATCATGAGCCATGGTTTCTCACGAAATTGGAGCCCCCCCTCTTTGTTTTCTAGCCTAGTTTTGTTGATTTCCTCCTAAATTCGAAAATTTCCCACCAAAAATAGCCCCATTTTTTTGTGATTTGTTGGTTTTGATGATGTTTTGTTGGATTTGATCCATGAATTTGCTTGGTTTCAAGTGGATCTAGCTTTCCCCCATCTTTTCCCCACCATCCATCCCCAAAATCTCCCCAATTTTGCCCAAGAAATCTCCAATTTCCGCCACGAAATCACGAAATTTCCGCGCACCCCGTGCCCACGCACCCCAGACCCCGTGCGCACGGCCCCCCGAAAACTCTCTGGACACCCCGTGACCACATACCTGTACCGTGTGCACGGGACCCCGTGCCCACGGGCTACTACCCCCGTGCGCACGACCCCCCCAGGACAACCGCGAGTGCTTCACCGTTTTGCCCATAACTTCAACATCCGGAGTCCGATTTTCGCGTTCTTTAGCTCGCTGAGTAGCTATTGACATCCCCCATCCACCTAGATAGGCTCCAACACCATTTGACTCCATCAAAA
>NW_021265963.1:0-1269 GCF_002162155.2 Triticum dicoccoides
TTTGCAACCGCCTCAACACTTCTAGATTTGTGAGAGGCCGCCTACGCAAGATTTGACGGTATGCTAGCCCCCGGAGGCCGCCGGCCACAGTCGTAGACGTGCGAAGAGCAATCCGCGTAGAGGGAAGTGTTCAGATACTTCTCCATCACAAAAAATTATGAAAAATTACCATCAGTCCTATAGCTCATGTGCCCACGTTGTGTAAAAAACTCATGATTTTATCGCGCTCCAAGTATTTAATAATATTCACGCTGCATCGTTACCGCAGAACGTCTACTACCGTTTCATTGCCGTCCGTGAGGGGGGGCCACAACCCGGAGACGCGTGCCGCCTCTTCGGACACGCCACAACACCACCCCGCATGTATGAGGGCCCGGTACGACGCTCCGGTGGCATTGCTACCCCACAGGGCCCCCGTCCCGGCTAACCCTGTAGCGTTTGACCACGGGATCTAGCCCTTTGACTTTGCACGGACGGGCTTTGACCAGTGGACCTCTCCACCCGGTTGTGTTAGGTCGGCCCAGAGGAACACTTTGGAGAAACATTCGGGCCAAACCCACAGCTACATCCACTCCGTGTAGACCCGACGCGTCCGTTTCCCCCCTCCAGGTGCCGGCGGCGGCGGCGTCCGTGAGGGGGGGGGGCACACCCCGGAGACACGTGCTGGGCGTTTGCAACCGCCTCAACACTTCTAGATTTGTGAGAGGCCGCCTACGCAAGATTTGACGGTATGCTAGCCCCCGGAGGCCGCCGCCACAGTCGTAGACGTGCGAAGAGCAATCCGCGTAGAGGGAAGTGTTCAGATACTTCTCCATCACAAAAAATTATGAAAAATTACCATCAGTCCTGTAGCACATGTGCCGACGTTGTGTAAAAAACTCATGATTTTATCGCGCTCCAAGTCTTTAATAATATTCACGCTGCATCGTTACCGCAGAACGTCTACTACCGTTTCATTGCCGTCCGTGAGGGGGGGCCACAACCCGGAGACGCGTGCCGCCTCTTCGGACATGCCACAACACCACCCCACATGTATGAGGGCCCGGTACGACGCTCCGGTGGCATTGCTACCCCCCCAGGGCCCCCGTCCCGGCTAACCCTGTAGCGTTTGACCACGGGATCTAGCCCTTTGACTTTGCACGGACGGGCTTTGACCAGTGGACCTCTCCACCCGGTTGTGTTAGGTCGGCCCAGAGGAACACTTTGGAGCAACATCCGGGCCAAACCCACAGCTACATCCACTCCGTGTAGACCCGACGCGTCCGTTTC
>NW_021265964.1:0-990 GCF_002162155.2 Triticum dicoccoides
AGTTTCACTTTAGCCAAAGGTTCTAAGTGCCTTTCATGTGTGCAAGCTAAGCAACCTCGCAAGCCTCATAAGGCCGCGGAGGAGAGACACCTGGCACCATTAGAACTCATACATTCTGATCTTTGTGAGATGAATGGTGTGTTGACTAAAGGTGGAAAGAGATACTTCATGACATTGATAGATGATTCCACTAGATATTGCTATGTGTATCTGTTAAATACTAAAGATGAGGCTCTACACTACTTTAAAATCTATAAGGCAGAAGTTGAAAATCAACTTGAAAAGAAAATTAAACGAGTCCGGTCAGATCATGGTGGAGAGTACTTCTCGAGTGAGTTTGATTCCTTCTGTGCGGAACACGGCATTATTCATGAGAGGACGCCTCCCTATTCACCCCAGTCAAACGGGGTTGCCGAGCGGAAAAACCGTACTCTAACTGATTTGGTTAACGCCATATTAGATACATCGGGTTTATCCAAGGCATGGTGGGGGGAGGCTATATTGACGACATGTCATGTCCTGAATAAAGTTCCGACAAAGGATAGTGAGATCACTCCCTATGAGAAATGGGCAAAGAGAAGGACGACACTCTCGTACTTGCGCACTTGGGGCTGTTTGGCGAAAGTCAACGTGCCGATCCCCAAAAAGCGTAAGCTTGGACATAAGACCGTGGACTGCATTAATTTGGGCTACGCTAAGAACAACGTTGGCTATAGATTTCTAGTAGTGAAATCTGAGGTACCTGACCAGAAGATCGGTACAATTATGGAGTCTAAGGATGCTACATTCTTTGAGGATATTTTTCCTATGAGAGATATGCAAAGCACTTCTAGACAGGAATCTGAGGAGACTCCTGAACCTGCCATCCCTATGGAATATTATGAACAAACACATGATGAAAATCCCGAGGAGGATGACGAGGAAACCCTTGGTAGGGGCAAGAGACAAAGGACTGCAAAGACCTTTGGTGATGATTTCTTCGTGTACCTC
>NW_021265965.1:0-1338 GCF_002162155.2 Triticum dicoccoides
CGGGTGTCGCCTTACCTTTGCCCGGGACCGTTTGCGCATTTTGGCACACGTATATGATGGTGTCGCTAGCATCCATATGATAAAGAGCCCGGGCTGACATGGCTAGTCGTAAACCCAAAGTGGCACTAACTTACAGGGACAGGCATCCATGACCCAGCATCGAACGTGTCGGTCATCAACGAGTGAATCCAGGCTGTAGCACTGGGCTAACAGGACTCCGGTGAACCGGGCTGTAGCGGGCTAGCAGGACTCCGGTATTCATCGCGTGACATTTCCCCGAAGGGACAGACACAGGATCGAAGAAGGACACATGCCGGCCTGCCTAAGTGTTCCAGAGCAGTAGCAAGCTACCAGGGCTCAGTGGAAGCACTAGGAGACATTTCCCGGTAAGAGAGGCTACTAAGAATAAACAACTAGATAGTCAGATCCCACACATAGCAATACACATTACACGTACGCATAACATGCAAGTATGTGTTGTACAACATGGCATCATAGCATAACTCAACAACTCAAATAGATAAAGGCTCAGAAGAGCCATCATAGCATTATTACAAACAGGGGTCACATGACCCAACAATCAGAGCAATCAAGCAACAAACGGAAGCATTACATGTCTGAGTACAGACATCTATAAATGAAAAAGGCTGAAAGCCTGACTATCTACAACATCCGATCAAGATCGTAGCTGAGGTACTAGCTACTAGTCGAAGTCCACGAGAACACTAGTAAGACCGAAGTCTCCGCTGCAAAAACATAAATAAAGCAACATGAGTACAAAGGTACTCAGCAAGACTTACATCAGATCCTATCTTACATGCATTTGTATCAAGAGGGTAATGTGGGGTTTAGTTGCAGCAAGCCAGCTTTGACTCTGTGGCTATCCTGTTCTACGACTACCAGAAACTCTGGAGGTGAGACAACGTACACGAGTCCACTAATCACCATACAATACACTACTATGGATTCATCCCCGTCTCCCTACGAGAAGGCCATCCATAGCACTCACACTTGTCTTGAGCATTTTAGAGTATCCACTTCAAGTTGTCTATGTACCATGTAAGCATCCAAGAAGTCCATAACCGCGGACCCGGCTATTCGAATAGATCATGTTAACCCTGCAGGGGTGTACTTCTTCACACACGCTCTCGCCACTTACCGCCATGTACAAGTCATGTATCTCGGCAACCTTCAAGCGGAAGCCTGGCGAGGGAGTCGGCCACGACCTGACTAACCACACAAGACTCTAATCCAGGTTTATCGCCTATTCGGGTTCCATCCGCAAGGAGATCCGGCCGGGGTTTCACTCACGGCCCCAAACGATGTGTGCAGGGTTCC
>NW_021265966.1:0-1538 GCF_002162155.2 Triticum dicoccoides
TCCTCTAGCAAGGCCCAAACTTGGTTTTACCATTTGCCACCTAAGCCTTTTTCCCTTGGGTTTTCGCGAGCCCGAGGGTCCTCTTTATTTACCCTCCCGGGCCAGTGCTCCTTCGAGTGTTGGTCCAACCTGAGCGATGTCCGGCGCCCCTTGGGCAACCAGGGTCTATGCCAACCTGACGTCTGGCTCATCCGGTGTGCCCTGAGAACGAGATATGTGCAGCTCCTATCGGGATTTGTCGGCACTTCGGGCGGCTTTGCTGGTCTTGTTTTACCATTGTCGAAATGTTTTGCGAACCGGGATTCCGAGGCTGATCGGGTGTTCCCGGGAGAAGGTATATCCTTCGTTGACCGTGAGAGCTTGTGATGGGCTGAGTTGGGACACCCCTGCAGGGTATATAATCTTTCGAAAGCCGTGCCCGCGGTTATGAGGCAGATGGGAATTTGTTAATGTCCGGTTGTAGATAACTTGACACTTGACTTCATTAAAATACATCAACTGTGTGTGTAGCCGTGATGGTCTCTTCTCGGTGGAGTCTGGGAAGTGAACACGGTTTGAGTTATGCTTGACGTAAGTAGTTTCAGGATCACTTCTTGATCACTTCTAGCTTCTCGACCGATGCGTTGCTTCTCTTCTCGCTCTCACTTGCGTATGTTAGCCACCATATATGCTTAGTGCTTGCTGCAGCTCCACCATATTACCCCTTTACCTACCTATGAGCTTAAATAGTGTTGATCTCGCGGGTGTGAGATTGCTGAGTCCTCATGACTCATAGATTCTACCAAAAGAGATGCAGGTGCCGAGGTTACCAGCGCAGATGGCGCAACTGAGCTGAAGTGGGAATTTGATGAGGCCCTTGGTCGTTACTATGTATCATTTCCAGATGATCAGTAGAGGTGCCCAGTCGAGACGATCGGGGATCTAGCATTTGGGGTTGTCTTCTTTTCATTTGAATTTGACCGTAGCCGGTCTATGAGTGTATTTGAATGATGTATGATCTTAATTATGTATTGTGTGAAGTGGCGATTGTAAGCCAACTCTCTTTATCCCATTCTTGTTCATTACATGGGATTGTGTGAAGATGACCCTTCTTGCGACAAAACCACCATGCGGTTATGCCTCTAAGTCGTGCTTTGACACGTGGGAGATATAGCCGCATCGTGGGTGTTACATTGCCTGTCCGCAGCTTGAAGTTATCAAGCAATCCATCTGCATTGAGGGTGCCCGCCGGGCCTTTGCCCGTGCGAAGATGCATTGGGCCAAACTGGATGCCGAGAAGCTGGTGAAGGATGGACCACCTGAGGGTAAGGAGCATCGCTACCCCGAAAAATATTATGATGGCGTTATAAAAGGCGCTTGCCTTGTGGCCGATGAATGTACCAAGGACATAATCTTTGAGTGAATGTACTCATGTCATTTTTGTAATATTAAAATGAGTTTGTTTGCGTTTACATGACGCTTTGTTGATTTAAAATATTACCTTCTGTGCGACCGTTTATTAAATTCTGAAAGTAGGCCAGTCGTCGGCTTCTGCCCCC
>NW_021265967.1:0-893 GCF_002162155.2 Triticum dicoccoides
TTACGTGTCGATCATCAACAATCGCAGTTTGGGCCGATTTTGGCCCGTTTCTTGCACTATTAATTAGTTTTGGCCGTCCCGCAGTGATTTCCACGATTGACGAACTCCGTGGTGCGTTTACATGTCAGTCATCAACACACAAATTTGGTCGACTCTGGTCCATTTCGTGCACGATTATTCACCATTTTGGCGTCCCAGAGCGATTTCCATGATTGACAATTCCCGGGGTGCGTTTGCGTGTCTGTCCTCAACACTCACAGTTTGGGCCAATTCTGACGCGATTCGAGGACTATTACTCAACATTTAGGGGTCCCGAAGCGATTTCCATAGTTGTTGAACCCCAAAATGCGTTTACGTGCCGGTCATGAACACTCACAGTTGTGGCCGATTCTGGCCCGTTTCGTGGACTATTACTCACTGTTTGGGGTCCCAGTGTGACTTGCGCAATTAACAAACCCCGGGGTGCATTCACGTGTCGATCATCAACACTCGCAGTTTCGGCCGGTTCGGGCTCGTTTTGTGGCACTCGCAGTTTTGGCCGATTCTGGCCCGTTTCATGGACTATTACTCACTGTTTTGGGGTCCCGGAGTGCTTTCCTTGATTAACAAACCCCGGGGTGCGTTTACGTATCGGTCATCAACACTCATGGTTTTTGTCGATTCTGACTCGTTTCGTGGACTATTACTCACCGTTTTGGGGTCCCGAAGAGATTTCCATAGTTGTTGAACCCCAAGGTGCGCTTACATGTATGTCATCAACAATCGCAGTTTGGGCCGATTTTTGGCCCATTTCTTGGACTATTACTTAGTTTCGGGGGTCCTGGAGTGATTTCCACAATTTACGAACCCCGTTGTGCGTTTACGTTTCGGTCATCAACACTCATAATTTTGGC
>NW_021265968.1:0-1630 GCF_002162155.2 Triticum dicoccoides
CTCTCCTTGCTGGATCAAGGCGTGGGAGACATCGTCGAGCTGTACGTGTGTTGAACGCGGAGGTGCCGTCCGTTCGGCACTAGGATCATCGGTGATCTGAATCACGACGAGTACGACTCCATCAACCCCGTTCACTTGAACGCTTCCGCTTAGCGATCTACAAGGGTATGTAGATGCACTCTCCTTCCCCTCGTTGCTAGTCTCTCCATAGATAGATCTTGGTGACACGTAGGAAAATTTTGAATTTCTTCTACATTCCCCAACAGTGGCATCATGAGCTAGGTCTATTGCGTAGATTCTTTGCACGAGTAGAACACAAAGTAGTTGTGGGCGTCGATATTGTTCAATATGCTTGCCGTTACTAGTCTTATCTTGATTCGGCGGCATCGTGGGATGAAGCGGCCCGGACCAACCTTACACGTACGCTTACGTGAGACCGGTTCCACCGACAAACATGCACTAGTTGCATAAGGTGGCTGGCGGGTGTCTGTCTCTCCCACTTTAGTCGAATCGGATTCGATGAAAAGGGTCCTTATGAAGGGTAAATAGCAAATTGGCATATCACGTTGTGGTTCATGCGTAGGTAAGAAACGTTCTTGCTAGAAACCCATAGCAGCCACGTAAAACATGCAAACAACAATTAGAGGACGTCTAACTTGTTTTTGCAGGGTATGCTATGTGATGTGATATGGCCAAAGGATGTGATGAATGATATATGTGATGTATGAGATTGATCATGTTCTTGTAATAGGAATCACGACTTGCATGTTGATGAGTATGACAACCGGCAGGAGCCATAGGAGTTGTCTTAATTTATTTGTGACCTGCGTGTCAACTTAAACGTCATGTAATTACTTTACTTTATTGCTAACCGTTAGCCATAGTAGTAGAAGTAATAGTTGGCGAGGCAACTTCATGAAGACACGATGATGGAGATCACGATGATGGAGATCATGGTGTCATGCCGGTGACGATGATGATCATGGAGCCCCGAAGATGGAGATCAAAAGGAGCAAAGTGATGATGGCCATATCATGTCACTATTTGATTGCATGTGATGTTTATCATGTTTATACATCTTATTTGCTTAGAACGACGGTAGTAAATAAGATGATCCCTTACAACAATTTCAAGAAGTGTTCTCCCCTAACTGTGCACCGTTGCGACAGTTCGTGTTTCGAAGCACCACGTGATGATCGGGTGTTAGATTCTAACGTTCACGTACAACGGGTGTAAGACAGATTTACACACGCGAAACACTTAGGGTTAACTTGACGAGCCTAGCATGTACAGACATGGCCTCGGAACACGGAGACCGAAAGGTCGAACATGAGTCGTATAGAAGATACGATCAACATGAAGATGTTCACCGATGATGACTAGTCCGTCTCACGTGATGATCGGACACGGCCTAGTTTGACTCGGATCATGTAATCACTTAGATGACTAGAGGGATGTCTATCTAAGTGGGAGTTCATAAGATGAACTTAATTATCCTGAACATAGTCAAAAGGTTTTTGCAAATTATGTCGTAGCTCACGCTATAGTTCTACTGTTTAGATATGTTCCTAGAGAAAAATTAGTTGAAAGTTGATAGTAGCAATTATGCGGACTAGGTCCGTAAACTGAG
>NW_021265969.1:0-2116 GCF_002162155.2 Triticum dicoccoides
ATGTGCTTCACTTATATCTTTTGGAGTAGTTTGTCATTTGCTCTAGTGCTTCACTTATACCTTTTTAGAGCATGGTGGTGGTTTTATTTTGTAGAAATTATTGATCTCTCATGCTTCACTTATATTATTTTGAGAGTCTTTTAGAACAGCATGGTAATTTGCTTTGGTTATAAAATTGGTCCTAATATGATGGGCATCCAAGTTGGGTATAATAAAAACTATCATATAAAGTGCATTGAGTACTATGATAAATTTGATACTTGATAATTGTTTTGAGATATAAAGGTGGTAATGTTAGAGTCATGCTAGTTGGGTAATTATGAAATTGAGAAATACTTGTGTTAAAGTTGGCAAGTCCCGTAGCATGCACGTATGGTGAACATTGTGTGACAAATTTGAAGCATGGGGTGTTCTTTGATTGCCTTATGAGTGGAGGTCGGGATCGTGCGATGGTTAATTCCTACCAACCCTTCCCCAAGGAGCATACGTAGTAGTACTTTGCTTCGAGGGCTAATAAACTTTTGCAATAAATATATGAGTTCTTTATGACTAATGTTGGTCCTCTTGTGAAATCTGGATTCCTTTGCCAAGGCAATTGCACCAGTATTGTCACAGAAGATCTTCATTGGTCCCGATGCACTAGGTATGACACCTAGATTGGAAATGAACTCCTTCATCCAGACTCCTTCATTTGCTGCTTCCGAAGCAGCTATGTACTCCGCTTCACATGTAGATCCCGCCACGACGCTTTGTTTAGAACTGCACCAACTTACAGTCCACCGTTTAATAAAAACACATATCCGGTTTGCGATTTAGAATCGTCCGGATCAGTGTCAAAGCTTGCATCGACGTAACCATTTACGACTAGCTCTTTGTCACCTCCATATACGAGAAACATATCCTTAGTCTTTTTCAGGTATTTGTGGATGTTCTTGACCATTGTTCAGTGATCCACTCCTAGATTACTTTGGTACCTTCCTGCCAAGCTTATTGCTAAGCACACGTCGGGTCTGGTACACAGCATTGCATACATGATAGAGCCTATGGCTGAAGCATAGGGAACATCTTTCATTTTCTCTCTATCTTCTGCTGTGGTCGGGCATTGAGTTTGACTCAACTTCACACCTTGTAGTACGGGCAAGAACCCTTTCTTTGCCTGATCCATTTTGAACTTTTTCAAAACTTTATCAAGGTATGTACTTTGTGAAAGTCCAATTAAGCGTCTTGATCTATCTCTATAAATCTTGATGCCCAATATATAAGCAGCTTCACTGAGGTCTTTCATAAAAAAACTTTTATTCAAGTATCCCTTTATGCTCTCCAGAAATTCTATATCATTTCCAATTAATAATATGTCATCTACATATAATATCAGAAATGCTATAGAGCTCCCACTCACTTTCTTGTAAATACAGGCTTCTCCAAAAGTCTGTATAAAACCATATGCTTTGATCACACTATCAAAGCGTTTATTCCAACTCCGAGATGCTTGCACCAGTCCATAAATGGATCGTTGGAGCTTGCACACTTTGTTAGCACCTTTTGGATCAACAAAACCTTCTGGCTGCATCATATACAACTCTTCTTCCAGAAATCCATTCAAGAATGCAGTTTTGACATCCATTTGCCAAATTTCATAATCATAAAATGCAGAAATTGCTAACATGATTCGGACAGACTTAAGCATCGCTACAGGTGAGAAAGTCTCATCGTAGTCAACCCCTTGAACTTGTCGAAAACCTTTTGCAACAAGTCGGGCTTTATAGACAGTTACATTACCATCAGCGTCAGTCTTCTTCTTAAAAATCCATTTATTCTCAATGGCTTGCCGATCATCGGGCAAGTCAACCAAAGTCCATACTTTGTTCTCATACATGGATCCCATCTCAGATTTCATGGCCTCTAGCCATTTTGCGGAATCTGGGCTCATCATCGCTTCCTCATAGTTCGTAGGTTCATCATGGTCAAGTATCATGACTTCCAGAATAGGATTACCGTACCACTCTGGTGCGGATCTTACTCTGGTAGACCTACGAGGTTCAGTAGAAACTTGATCTGAAGTTTCATGATCAATATCATTAGCTTCCTCACTGATTGGTGTAGTTGTCACAGGAAC
>NW_021265970.1:0-2115 GCF_002162155.2 Triticum dicoccoides
ATGTGCTTCACTTATATCTTTTGGAGTAGTTTGTCATTTGCTCTAGTGCTTCACTTATACCTTTTTAGAGCATGGTGGTGGTTTTATTTTGTAGAAATTATTGATCTCTCATGCTTCACTTATATTATTTTGAGAGTCTTTTAGAACAGCATGGTAATTTGCTTTGGTTATAAAATTGGTCCTAATATGATGGGCATCCAAGTTGGGTATAATAAAAACTATCATATAAAGTGCATTGAGTACTATGATAAATTTGATACTTGATAATTGTTTTGAGATATAAAGGTGGTAATGTTAGAGTCATGCTAGTTGGGTAATTATGAAATTGAGAAATACTTGTGTTAAAGTTGGCAAGTCCCGTAGCATGCACGTATGGTGAACATTGTGTGACAAATTTGAAGCATGGGGTGTTCTTTGATTGCCTTATGAGTGGAGGTCGGGATCGTGCGATGGTTAATTCCTACCAACCCTTCCCCAAGGAGCATACGTAGTAGTACTTTGCTTCGAGGGCTAATAAACTTTTGCAATAAATATATGAGTTCTTTATGACTAATGTTGGTCCTCTTGTGAAATCTGGATTCCTTTGCCAAGGCAATTGCACCAGTATTGTCACAGAAGATCTTCATTGGTCCCGATGCACTAGGTATGACACCTAGATTGGAAATGAACTCCTTCATCCAGACTCCTTCATTTGCTGCTTCCGAAGCAGCTATGTACTCCGCTTCACATGTAGATCCCGCCACGACGCTTTGTTTAGAACTGCACCAACTTACAGTCCACCGTTTAATAAAAACACATATCCGGTTTGCGATTTAGAATCGTCCGGATCAGTGTCAAAGCTTGCATCGACGTAACCATTTACGACTAGCTCTTTGTCACCTCCATATACGAGAAACATATCCTTAGTCCTTTTCAGGTATTTGTGGATGTTCTTGACCATTGTTCAGTGATCCACTCCTAGATTACTTTGGTACCTTCCTGCCAAGCTTATTGCTAAGCACACGTCGGGTCTGGTACACAGCATTGCATACATGATAGAGCCTATGGCTGAAGCATAGGGAACATCTTTCATTTTCTCTCTATCTTCTGCTGTGGTCGGGCATTGAGTTTGACTCAACTTCACACCTTGTAGTACGGGCAAGAACCCTTTCTTTGCCTGATCCATTTTGAACTTTTTCAAAACTTTATCAAGGTATGTACTTTGTGAAAGTCCAATTAAGCGTCTTGATCTATCTCTATAAATCTTGATGCCCAATATATAAGCAGCTTCACTGAGGTCTTTCATAAAAAACTTTTATTCAAGTATCCCTTTATGCTCTCCAGAAATTCTATATCATTTCCAATTAATAATATGTCATCTACATATAATATCAGAAATGCTATAGAGCTCCCACTCACTTTCTTGTAAATACAGGCTTCTCCAAAAGTCTGTATAAAACCATATGCTTTGATCACACTATCAAAGCGTTTATTCCAACTCCGAGATGCTTGCACCAGTCCATAAATGGATCGTTGGAGCTTGCACACTTTGTTAGCACCTTTTGGATCAACAAAACCTTCTGGCTGCATCATATACAACTCTTCTTCCAGAAATCCATTCAAGAATGCAGTTTTGACATCCATTTGCCAAATTTCATAATCATAAAATGCAGAAATTGCTAACATGATTCGGACAGACTTAAGCATCGCTACAGGTGAGAAAGTCTCATCGTAGTCAACCCCTTGAACTTGTCGAAAACCTTTTGCAACAAGTCGGGCTTTATAGACAGTTACATTACCATCAGCGTCAGTCTTCTTCTTAAAAATCCATTTATTCTCAATGGCTTGCCGATCATCGGGCAAGTCAACCAAAGTCCATACTTTGTTCTCATACATGGATCCCATCTCAGATTTCATGGCCTCTAGCCATTTTGCGGAATCTGGGCTCATCATCGCTTCCTCATAGTTCGTAGGTTCATCATGGTCAAGTATCATGACTTCCAGAATAGGATTACCGTACCACTCTGGTGCGGATCTTACTCTGGTAGACCTACGAGGTTCAGTAGAAACTTGATCTGAAGTTTCATGATCAATATCATTAGCTTCCTCACTGATTGGTGTAGTTGTCACAGGAAC
>NW_021265971.1:0-1375 GCF_002162155.2 Triticum dicoccoides
GATCTATACCTAGGGTGCTAAGCATTATTAATGAGATTCCTAGAACCTCCATCCAAGTCTTCTCTCGAGTCAGGCCAGCCTTGTAATGTGTACATCTTTGTTGTTTGTTAGACTCGTATCACTTTGATTATGGCATCTTTCAACATTTTCATTCGAGTACATCATAGAATGGGTATAATGTAAGAGTTTAGAGATACATAGTTAATCTAGGTATTTTGTTTGTTTCTAGTTGATTGGTTTAGTATATTTCACTCATGCTGGATGTATTCCCCTAAAAAAACATGTCCACCTCAATTTAATTTGTGTCCAGTATTTTCTGGTTCCCAAAATGTCATCCTAACAAAATGATCATACATACCCTCCGCTTTTAGTTTCATCTTGGTAAGCTTTTGATGATGAAACCTATCATGTAGTAACCAAGTAGGGGAAGAAGTTGTTTTTAAAGAATAAATCTACCCACTTATTGTCTATGGACAAATTTTGCAACAGACGACAAACTTGAGTTAGATTTATGCCATAATATAATGTAGAAGAATGGAGTTCAAGAACAAGCGACTACTCCACGTTTGTAAGACAACATGTCCTCTCAAATGGGAAGGCTTAGAGATCTGGCACATCTTTAGAATTACACCTTTTGATATATCCGTACCGATGTTTCAATGTGACTAGCTTTATCCACACCTGAGGCATGGATGGTTATAGTTGTAAGAAACAATTCGCCGAATGATACAAATTTACTAATAGTTTCAACTTTCCAATTTACTACAATTATGCTCCATTTTGAGTTATATTGAAACTTAACCACAAATTATCTCTGACTGGCAATTGTGTGGATTCAAGAAATAGAAGCTTCTTCATGTATTGTACATGGAAGTGGACATGCGTGCCTCAGTTAAGATATCTAATATGAATGCTTATAGACCTGGTGAAGAAAAATGTGTAATTACATCCTTATTGATAATGTAGCGTAGGTCATGAGATGTTCCATAGCTCACTATATCAAAATTAGTGTTAGATTTACTTCACGACATGAAACACTAACATTAATGATAATTCTACAAGGCATTTGGTGGCTTAAGTATGAATAAAGGTATTTTTTTGCTACTTACATGTATTGGTTAACATTTTGCTACCTATTATAATATTATAAAAATCTTATATTCGGAGAACTTTCACCCCCTAAAACTTATTTGGAATAAAAAGCAAGCATCACTACCATGGAAACCTCCTTAGACATCACTACTAAGCCTTAACAGTGATGGGCATGTTGAGACGCCATAGGTAAGTGCTAGCCGGTTGGAACTTTCAATTAGTAGTGATGATGGTAAAATCACCCATCACTTGTGGCTTGTATGACACTTATTCGAGAGTTCCA
>NW_021265972.1:0-1456 GCF_002162155.2 Triticum dicoccoides
TCATGCCTGCTACTGCTTAGAGTTGAGTCAGGTCTGATTCATCGGGGATGAATTAGAGGTGTGTGAACATGTCCTACTGTGTGTGAGCTAAGTGTGTGAACACGATTTGGTAAAGGTAGCGGTGAGAGGCCATGTAGGAGTACATGGTGGGTTGTCTCATTGAAGCCGTCCTCAGGAACTGAGTTCTGTGTTTGTGATCCATGATTCAGCTACTACCATACATTGGGCCCTGAAATATGACCCCGCTCGACTTCTTATTCACCCTTGTCCTCTGTCCAGGAGTTGCAAGTAGTTTCTGGTGTTTGTAGTATGCTGGAGGCCGTGGACAGCGCTGACCGTAGGGGTGGGCTGTGATGCGGTAGGCACGTGGCCGGGTATACCGGCGCCCGTTTGGTGTCACGGAACCCTGTTCACATCGTTTGGGGCTGTGAGCGAAACTCTGGCCGGATCTCCTCATGGATGGAACCCGAATAGGCGATAAACCTGGACTAGAGACTTAAGTGTTTAGGTAGGTCGTGGTGTACACCCACGTCGGCTTTCGCTTGAAGTCTGCCGAGCACATGTCGTGTGCAGACGCTAAGTGGTGGAAACATGTATGAAGAAGTACACCCCTGCAGGGTTAACATCATCTATTCGAATAGCCGTGTCCGCGGAAAAGGACTTCTGGTTTGCTTATATCAGTTCATAGACAAGTGAAAGTGGATACTCTAAAATACGCAAGATAAGCGTGAGTGCTATGGATGGCGTTCTCGTAGGGAGACAGGAGCGGTTCCATAGTGGTGTATTGATATGGTGAATATGTGGACTCGTGTGCGCCACCTCAAAAGAGTTACATTGCAGTCGTAATTTAGGATAGCCACCGAGTCAAAGCTGGCTTGCTGCAGTTAAACCCCACCATCCCCTTTGTTGATAATGATGCATATGTAGTTAGTTCTGATGTAAGTCTTGCTGGGTACATTTGTACTCACGTTTGCCTATTTTATGTTTTTGCAGAGAGACTTCGGTCTCACTAGTAGTTTCGCGTGGACTTCGACGTTTAGCTTGTTACCTCAGCTACGATCTTGTGCCCCGGCAGGATCTGGTAGATAGTCCGGCTTCTCAGCCCTTTTCAGTTATAGATGTCTGTACCCAGACATGATAGCTTCCGCTTGTGCTTTGATTTGTATGCTCTGATTGTTGGGTCATGAGACCCATGTTTGTAATATCTCGCTCCCCGGAGCCTAATGAATAAATACTTGAGTCGTAGAGTCATGTTGTGATGCCATGTTGTATTTGCACATATCAAGCATATTGTGTGTATGTTATTGAAATGCTTGGTATGTGTGGGATCTGGCTATCTAGTTGTTTATCCTTAGTAGCCTCTCTTACCGGGAAATGTCTCCTAGTGTTTCCACTGAGCCATGGTAGCTTGCTACTGCTCCGGAACACTTAGGCTGGCCGGCATGTGTCCTTCTTC
>NW_021265973.1:0-1425 GCF_002162155.2 Triticum dicoccoides
ATTGGCTAGGACGAACGGTTCGTCAATGTACCCAAGATTTTTTAGATCCACTGTTGTCATTCCGTACTGTGGGTCTACCTGTACCCCGCCGCCTAACAGATTGACCCATTTGCACTTAAACAAAGGGACCTTAAAATCAGGTCCGTAGTCAAGTTCCCATATGTCCACTATGTAACCATAATATGTGTCCTTTCCGCTCTCGGTTGCTGCATCAAAGCGGACACCGCTGTTTTGGTTGGTGCTCTTTTGATCTTGGGCGATCGTGTAAAATGTATTCCCATTTATCTCGTATCCTTTGTAAGTCAATACAGTCAAAGATGGTCCCCTGGACAACAAGTACAACTCATCACAAACAGTGTTGTCACCTCTGCGACGTGTTTCCAACCAACTACTGAAAGTCCTGATGTGTTCACATGTAATCCAGTCGTCGCACTGCTCCGGGTGTTTGGAGCGCAGACTGTTCTTGTGTTCATCGACATACGGGGTCACCAAGGTAGAGTTCTGTAGAACTGTGTAGTGTGCTTGAGACCAAGAATATCCGTCCCTGCATATTATTGAGTCTCTTCCAAGAGTGCCTTTTCCAGTCAGTCTCCCCTTATACTTCGATTGAGGGAGACCTATCTTCTTAAGGCCAGGAATGAAGTCAACACAAAACCCGATAACATCCTCTGTTTGATGGCCCATGGAGATGCTTCCTTCTGGCCTAGCACTGTTACGGACATATTTCTTTAGGACTCCCATGAACCTCTCAAAGGGGAACATATTGTGTAGAAATATGGGCCCCAGGATGACAATCTCGTCGACTAGATGAACTAGGACGTGCGTCATGATATTGAAGAAGGATGGTTGGAACACCAGCTCGAAACAGATAAGACATTGCGCCACATCACTCCTTAGCCTTGGTACGATTTCTGAATCGATCACCTTCTGAGAGATTGCATTGAGGAATGCACATAGCTTCACAATGGCTAATCGGACGTTTTTCGGTAGAAGCCCCCTCAATGCAACCGGAAGCAGTTGCGTCATAATCACGTGGCAGTCATGAGACTTTAGGTTCTGAAACTTTTTCTCTGGAATATTTATTATTCCCTTTATATTCGACGAGAAGCTAGTTGTGACCTTCATACTGAGCAGTCATTCAAAGAAGATTTCTTTCTCTTCTTTCGTAAGAGCGTAGCTGGCAGGACCTTTATACTGCTTCGGAGGCATGCCGGCTTTTTCGTGCAAACATTGCAAGTCCTCATGTGCCTCAGGTGTATCTTTTGTCTTCCCATACACGCCCAAGAAGCCTAGCAGGTTCACGCAAAGGTTCTTCGTCACGTGCATCACGTCGATTGAGGAGCGGACCTCTAGGTCTTTCCAGTAGGGTAGGTCCCAAAATATAGATTTCTTCTTCCACATGGGTGCGTGTCCATCAGCGTCATT
>NW_021265974.1:0-803 GCF_002162155.2 Triticum dicoccoides
TCCAGTTTTTGCCGTGACCCTCTATACTCTTTTGCACATGCTATGCGGGTGAAATGATGATACCATGCCAAGTTGCAACATTTTCATAGTTCATTTTGTAGTGATTTTCAATTTCACGGCCATTTAGCTCTCTAAACAATTAGGTAAATGACTGAAAACCAACAAATGATGTCAGAACATGTTGGAAATTGATGATGTCGCTTTGAATGCTGCATACTGAACACAAAAGAAGTCCAAAGTTCAAATAAGTTTAAAAAACATTGAAGTGCCCGTGTAACAGATGAGTTCTCTTCTGAAACCCTTCTCCGAAAGAGATTATCCAGTTTGTACAAGAAGTGTGTCCAGTTTTTGCCGTGACCCTCTCTACTCTTTCGGACATGCTATGCGGGTGAAATGATGATACCATGCCAAGCTTCAACATTTTCACAGTTCATTTTGTAGTGATTTTCAATTTCACAGTCATTTAGCTCTCTAAACAATTAGGTAAATGACTGAAAAACAACAAATGATGTCAGAACATGTTGGAAATTGATGACGTGTCTTTGAATGCTGCATACTGAACACAAGAGAAATCCGGGGTTCAAATAAGTTTAAAAAACATTGAAGTGCCCGTGTAACAGATGAGTTCTCGTCCTAAACCTTGATACTCCGAAAGAGATTGTCCAATTTGTACACGAAGTGCGTCCAGTTTTTGCTGTGTCCCTGTCCACTCTTTCGCACATGCTATGCGGGTGAAATGATGATACCATGCCAAGTTTCAACATCTTCATAGTTCATTTTGTAGTGATTTTCAATTTCACGAT
>NW_021265975.1:0-1923 GCF_002162155.2 Triticum dicoccoides
TTGGAAGTAACACATTTTGATGTGTGCAGTCCAATGAGTGCTGAGGCATGCAGTGAATATCGTTACGTTCTTACTTCACAGATGATTCGAGTAGATGTTGAGTATATTTACTTGATGAAACACAAGTCTGAATTATTGAATGGTTCAAGTAATTTCAGAGTGAAGTTGAAGATCATTGTGACAAGAGGATAAAATGTCTATGATATGATCATAGAGATGAGTATCTGAGTTACGAGCTTTGGCATGCAATTAAGACATTGTGGAAATTGTTTCACAATTAATACCGCCTGGAACACCATAGTGTGATGGTGTGTCCGAACATCATAGTTGCACCGTATTGGATATGGTGCGTACCATGATGTCTCTTATCGAATTACCACTATCGTTCATGGGTCAGGCATTAGAGACAACCGCACTCACTTTAATAGGGCACCATGTAATTCCGTTGGGACACACCGTTTGAACTATGGTTTGGAGAAACCTAAGTTGTCGTTTCGTAAAGGTTTGGGGCTGTGACGCTTATGTGAAAAAGTTTCAGGTTGATAAGATCGAACCCAAAGCGGATAAAATGCATCTTCATAGGACACCCAAAAACAGTTGGGTATACCTCCTATCTCAGATCCGGAATAAAAAGTAATTCTTTCTAGAAACGGGTCCTTTCTCGAGGAAAAGTTTCTCTCGAAAGAATTGAGTGGGAGGATGGTGCAGACTTGATAAGGTTATTGAACCATCACTTCAACTAGTGTGTAGCAGGGCACAGGAAGTTGTTCCTGTGGCACCTACACCAATTGAAGTAGAAGCTTATGATAGTGATCATGAAACTTCGGATCAAGTCACTACCAAACCTCGTAGGTCGACAAGGATGCGTACTGCTTCAGAGTGGTACAGTAATCATGTCTTAGAGGTCACGTTGCTAGACAACAATGAACCTATGAGCTATGGAGAAGCGATGGTGGGCCCGGATTCTGATGAATGGCTCGAGGCCATAAAATCCAAGAAAGGATCCATGACTTTGGAAGAAATACTTGATGGTCGTAAGGCCGTTGGGTACAGATGGATTTTAAAAGGAAGACAGACAATGATGGTAAGAATCACCATTAAGAAAGCTCGACTTGTCGTTAAGATGTTTTCCGACAAGTTCAAGGAGTTGACTACGGTGAGGCTTTCTCACTCGTAGCGATGCTAAGAGTCTATTGGAAATGGATTAGCAGTTACTGCATTATTTATGAAATTTTGCTGATGGAATGTCAAAACATTGTTTCCTCGACAATTTTCTTGAGGAAAGGTTGTATGTGATACAACCAGAATGTTTTGACAATCCTGAAGAACGCTAACAAATATGCAAAACTCCAGAAATCCTTCTAAGGACTGGAGTAAGCATCTCGGAGTTGGAATGTGTGCTTTGATGAGATGATCGAAGATTTTGGGTTTATACAAAGTTTATGAGAAACTTGTATTTCCAAAGAAGTGAGTGGGAGCACTATAGAATTTCTGATAAGTATATGTTGTTGACATATTGTTGATCAGAAATGATGTAGAATTTTTCTGTAAAGCATATAGGATTATTTGAAAAGTGTTTTTCAATGGATGACCTGGATTAAGCTACTTGAACATTGAGCATCAAGATCTATGAGGATAGATCAGAAACGCTGAATGGTATTTTCAAATGAGCACGTACCTTGACATGATCTTGAAAGTGTTCAAGATGAATCAGTCAAAGAAGGAGTTCTTGCCTGAGTTGTAAGGTATGAAGTTAAGAGTTAAAGCTCGACCACTGCAGAAGAGAGAGAAAGGACGAAGGTCGTCCCCTATGATTCAGACGTAGGCTCTATAGTATGCTATGTTGTGTACCGCACCGGAAGTGTGCCTTGCCATGAGTCAGTTAAGGGGTACAAGAATGATCTAGGAATGGATCATTGGACA
>NW_021265976.1:0-1923 GCF_002162155.2 Triticum dicoccoides
TGTCCAATGATCCATTCCTAGATCATTCTTGTACCCCTTAACTGACTCATGGCAAGGCACACTTCCGGTGCGGTACACAACATAGCATACTATAGAGCCTACGTCTGAATCATAGGGGACGACCTTCGTCCTTTCTCTCTCTTCTGCAGTGGTCGAGCTTTAACTCTTAACTTCATACCTTACAACTCAGGCAAGAACTCCTTCTTTGACTGATTCATCTTGAACACTTTCAAGATCATGTCAAGGTACGTGCTCATTTGAAAATACCATTCAGCGTTTCTGATCTATCCTCATAGATCTTGATGCTCAATGTTCAAGTAGCTTAATCCAGGTCATCCATTGAAAAACACTTTTCAAATAATCCTATATGCTTTACAGAAAAATTCTACATCATTTCTGATCAACAATATGTCAACAACATATACTTATCAGAAATTCTATAGTGCTCCCACTCACTTCTTTGGAAATACAAGTTTCTCATAAACTTTGTATAAACCCAAAATCTTCGATCATCTCATCAAAGCACACATTCCAACTCCGAGATGCTTACTCCAGTCCTTAGAAGGATTTCTGGAGTTTTGCATATTTGTTAGCGTTCTTCAGGATTGTCAAAACATTCTGGTTGTATCACATACAACCTTTCCTCAAGAAAATTGTCGAGGAAACAATGTTTTGACATTCCATCAGCAAAATTTCATAAATAATGCAGTAACTGCTAATCCATTTCCAATAGACTCTTAGCATCGCTACGAGTGAGAAAGCCTCACCGTAGTCAACTCCTTGAACTTGTCGGAAAACATCTTAACGACAAGTCGAGCTTTCTTAATGGTGATTCTTACCATCATTGTCTGTCTTCCTTTTAAAATCCATCTGTACCCAACGGCCTTACGACCATCAAGTATTTCTTCCAAAGTCATGGATCCTTTCTTGGATTTTATGGCCTCGAGCCATTCATCAGAATCCGGGCCCACCATCGCTTCTCCATAGCTCATAGGTTCATTGTTGTCTAGCAACGTGACCTCTAAGACATGATTACTGTACCACTCTGAAGCAGTACGCATCCTTGTCGACCTACGAGGTTTGGTAGTGACTTGATCCGAAGTTTCATGATCACTATCATAAGCTTCTACTTCAATTGGTGTAGGTGCCACAGGAACAACTTCCTGTGCCCTGCTACACACTAGTTGAAGTGATGGTTCAATAACCTTATCAAGTCTGCACCATCCTCCCACTCAATTCTTTCAAGAGAAACTTTTCCTCGAGAAAGGACCCGTTTCTAGAAAGAATTACTTTTTCTTCCGGATCTGAGATAGGAGGTATACCCAACTGTTTTTGGGTGTCCTATGAAGATGCATTTTATCCGCTTTGGGTTCGATCTTATCAACCTGAAACTTTTTCACATAAGCGTCACAGCCCCAAACCTTTACGAAACGACAACTTAGGTTTCTCCAAACCATAGTTCAAACGGTGTGTCCCAACGGAATTACATGGTGCCCTATTAAAGTGAGTGCGGTTGTCTCTAATGCCTGACCCATGAACGATAGTGGTAATTCGATAAGAGACATCATGGTACGCACCATATCCAATACGGTGCAACTATGATGTTCGGACACACCATCACACTATGGTGTTCCAGGCGGTATTAATTGTGAAACAATTTCCACAATGTCTTAATTGCATGCCAAAGCTCGTAACTCAGATACTCATCTCTATGATCATATCATAGACATTTTATCCTCTTGTCACAATGATCTTCAACTTCACTCTGAAATTACTTGAACCATTCAATAATTCAGACTTGTGTTTCATCAAGTAAATATACTCAACATCTACTCGAATCATCTGTGAAGTAAGAACGTAACGATATTCACTGCATGCCTCAGCACTCATTGGACTGCACACATCAAAATGTGTTACTTCCAA
>NW_021265976.1:6282-9035 GCF_002162155.2 Triticum dicoccoides
TTGCACGATGATCTCATCGGATGAACCACGATGTCAAGGATTCAAGCAATCCCGTATATAATTCCCTTTGTCTAGCGGTATTGTACTTGCCCGAGATTAGATCGTCGGTATGCCGATACCTTGTTCAATCTCGTTACCAGCAAGTCTCTTTACTCGTTTGGTAACACATCATCCCGTGATCAACCCCTTGGTCACATTGTGCACATTATGATGATGTCCTACCGAGTGGGCCCAGAGATACCTTTCCGTCAACCGGAGTGACAAATACCAGTCTCGATTCGTGCCAACCCAACAGACACTTTCGGAGATACCTGTAGTGCACCTTTATAGCCACCCAGTTACGTTGTGATGTTTGGTACACCCAAAGCATTCCTACGGTATCCGGGAGTTGCACAATCTCATGGTCTAAGGAAATGATACTTGACATTAGAAAAGCTTTAGCATACGAACTACACGATCTTTGTGCTAGGCTTAGGATTGGGTCTTGTCCATCACATCATTCTCCTAATGATGTGATCCCGTTATCAACGACATCCAATGTCCATGGTCAGGAAACCGTAACCATCTATTGATCAACGAGCTAGTCATCTAGAGGCTTACTAGGGACTTGGTGTTGTCTATGTACCCACACATGTATCTGAGTTTCCTATCAATACAATTATAGCATGGATAATAAACGATTGTCATGAACAAGGAAATATAATAATAATAACTAATTTATTATTGCCTCTAGGGCATATTTCCAACAGCCCTTCGGACTCAAAAATGGTGGGGCCACTTACCAACGTATGATTCAAACATGCTTGGAAAAACAAATCGGCAAAATAGTCGAAGCATATGTGGACGATGTTGTCATCAAGACAAAGCACGTCGAAACACTAGTCGACGATCTCCGCCTCACCTTTGAAAACCTCCGGACTTATGACATACGGCTAAATCCGGAGAAATGTGTCTTCGGCATTCTAGCCGGAAAATTACTAGGGTTCATTGTTTCCCATAGAGGAATCAAAGCAAACCCAGCTAAGATAATAGCCTCGTCACAATTGGCTATACCAACCGAGCTAAAGCATGTCCAAAAACTAGCAGGGTGCGTCGTGGCCTTGAGCCGCTTCATCTCCAGATTAGGAGAAAAAGCATTACCACTCTACAAGCTACTAAGATGCACTGGTAGCTTTGAATGGACAAATGCTGCCACAACCGGATTAGAATAAATCAAGGCCCTACTCGCAAGCAACCCAATCCTATCCGCCCCAGGCGTTGGCGAGCCTATGTTGCTGTATAGCTCAGCAACCAACCAGGTATTCAGTGTCGCGGCCGTAGTCGCTGTTGAACGAGGGGAAGAGGGACATAAATTCCCCACTCAAAAGCCAGTCTATTACGTATCGGAGGTCCTTACACCATGCAAATCCCGATACCCCCACTATAAAAAGATAGCCTATACGGTCTTCATGGCATCCTGAAAACTACGACACTATTTTCATGAGTGTTCGATCACAGTGGAATCGGAAGTACCACTTAACGACATTATTAACAACAGGGACGCCACTGGCCACATAGCCAAATGGGCCATCAAACTTTTACCATTTGAAATAGCATACAAGCCACGCCGGGCTATTAAATCTTAGCTGTCGGCCGACTTTGTCGCCGAATGGACGGAAGCCGAACTCCCTAAAGAGTATAGTTCATACTCCAACTGGACCATGTACTTTGACGGTTCCAAAATGCTAGTCGGACTGGGGGATGGCTTCATCTTGACATGCCCCACCGGGGACATAGTCCGCTACATATTACAAATCATGTATATGGACTCCAACAATGCAGCCGAATACGAGGCGCTCCTACACGGTCTTCTCATGGCTGTCTCCATGGGTATACAACGCCTCGAGGTGCATGGCGATTCAAACCTCGCAATATCCTAGGTCAATGGAGTGTTTGACGCAAAGGACCCAAAAATGGCAGCATACCGAAACACCGTATTAAAAAAATCAGCTCGGTTCGAGGGACTTGAATTACATCACGTCGCTCGAGACAGTAACCAGGCAGCCGACATCCTTGCTCGCATGGGCGCTAAGCACGACCCTGTCCCACCTAACACCTTTGTGGAAAGGCTTTTCAAGCCATTCGTAGTATGGCAGGGTGAGAGCAGTAAATCTAGTACGGACCTGGTCACACCCCCAGCAGTCGAACACAAGACAGATACCATCGGGGGATCGGATATAGAAGTAACACCCTCCGCTCATGAAACCATGGCTGTTATTGCTCCATGGACCGAACCCTTCTTGGCCTACCTAATAGGTAGGATCTTCCCGACGATCAGAATGAAGCCCGTTGCATAGTTCGGCGCTCTAAAGCCTTTAAAGTGCAAGAGGGTGAACTATACAAAAAGGGCACTACCGGAGTCCTTGAAAGGTGCATCTCCGAAGAAGAGGGACGACAACTATTGGCAGAAATACATGCTAGTCTGGGCGGTCATCATGCTGCAGCTCGGGCTCTCGTAAGCAAAGCTTTCACGACAGGTTTTTTCTGGCCAGCGGGCCGGGCAGACGCACAGGCCCTTGTCCAACTTTGTGTGGGTTGTCAGCTTTTTGCCAACCAAAGGCATATGCCTCCTACTGCCTTAAGAACAATCCCCATTACCTGGCCCTTCGTAGTCTAGGGGCTTGATATGGTCGGTCCCCTTAAAGGGGGTAGCCATAAAAAGAAATATTTACTGGTGATGGTCGATGAATTCACTAAATGTATAGAGGTCAAAC
>NW_021265977.1:0-1298 GCF_002162155.2 Triticum dicoccoides
GTAAGGAGCTTCTTGGAAGCAAAAAGCAGCGAAGGGCAAGAATTGGAGACAGGATGATCGCCATTCTTCATAATGGAGAGTCAGGGTCTATATTGTTTTATGCTATTTTACCTTAAGGGTGTTTAGATCCTACCTGATACTGATGATCATGTGCTAAGAACAATTATGTAGGGTTGGGTTCGATGACTATGAGGATGATGATCGTAAAACTTATTATTAATAACGAGTAGAAGTTGTATGATGATGCATGATTAGTAGGACTTGTTATTATATATGATGATGTATGATGCGAGCATGCATGAGTTATTATATCAGCGGGTGAAATGAACATATATAGCAGCAACGTTGGTAAACCAAGGACGAAGATATAAGAGAGGACACTTCTCTCTATTAGCTAGCTAATAACAACCTAAAAATAACCCCCAAAACCCCTAAAGCAGCCACTTTTCTAAAAAAACATGGACTTTTCGTCCCGGTTGGTGCCACCAACCGGGACCAAAGGCCCCCTGACTGGGCTCGGCACACATGCCACGTGGAGGCACATTGGTCCCGGTTCGTGTTTGAACCGAGACTAATGGGTGGAGGTATTAGTAACGACCCATTAGTCCCGGTTCATGAACCGGGACTAAAGGCCCTTACGAACCGGGACTATTAGGTGATTTTCTACTAGTGTTAAAATTACCATAAGAATTATTGTAGGAATTTCCATAATTATTAGAGGAATTGCTAGGGAACGGTCTATCATTAAAGTTTCCTCTATAAGCATTGTTTCCAAAACTATTCCTACCAACAAAATTCACATCCATAGATTCATTATTATTCTCAATCAAAGAAGACAAAGGCATATCATTGGGATCAAGAGGAGTATTTTTAGTAGCAAACAACTTCATAAGTTCATCCATCTTTCCACTCAAGACATTGATTTCTTCTATAGCATGCACTTTTTTACTAGAAGATCTTTCGGTGTGCCATTGAGAATAATTAGCCATAATATTATCAAGAAGTTTTGTATAATCTCCTAACATGATTTCCATAAACGTGCCTCCCGCGGCCGAATCTAAGAGATTTCTAGAAGCAAAGTTCAAACCGGCATAAAAATTTTGTATGATCATCCATAAATTCAAACCATGAGTAGGGCAATTGCGAAGCATCAATTTCATTCTTTCCCAAGATTGGGAAACATGCTCATGATCAAGTTGTTTAAAATTCATAATATCGTTCCTAAGAGTAATGATCTTAGCGGGAGGAAAATACTTAGAGATAAAAGCATCTTTGCACTTGTTCCAAGAATCAATACT
>NW_021265978.1:0-1218 GCF_002162155.2 Triticum dicoccoides
CGGTGTACCAAGTAGCACCCGGATGGTGGGCTTGGGAACCCTGCTCACATCGTTTGGGGCCGTGAGCGACACCCCGGCCGGATCTCCTTGCGGATGGAACCCGAATAGGCGATAAACCTGGACTAGAGACTTGTTCGGTTAGTCAGGTCGTGGCCGACTCCCTCGCCCGGCTTCCGCTTGAAGGTTGCCGAGGTACATGACGTGTACAGGGCGGTAATTGGCGAAAGCGTGTGTGAAGAAGTACACCCCTGCAGGGTTAACATCATCTATTCGAATAGCCGGATTCCTCGGATATGGAAACTTGGACCCCTTGCATAGTTCATAGACAATTGAAAGTGGATACTCTAAAATACGCAAGATAAGCGTGAGTGCTATGGATGGCGTTCTCGTAGGGAGGCGGGAGCGGATCCATAGTGGTGTATTGATATGGTGAATATGTGGACTCGTGTGCGCCACCTCAAAAGAGTTACTTGCAGTCGTAGTTCAGGATAGCCACCGAGTCAAAGCTGGCTTGCTGCAGTTAAACTCCACCACCCCCTTGTTGATAATGATGCATATGTAGTTAGTTCTGATGTAAGTCTTGTTGGGTACATTTGTACTCACGTTTGCCTATTTTATGTTTTTGCAGAGAGACCTCAGTCTCACTAGTAGTTCCGCGTGGACTTCGACGTTTAGCTTGTTACCTCAGCTACGATCTTGTGCCCTCGGCAGGATCTGGTAGATAGTCAGGCTTCTCAGCCTTTTTCATTTATAGATGTCTGTACTCAGACATGATAGCTTCCGCTTGTGCTTTGATTTGTATGCTCTGAGTGTTGGGTCATGAGACCCATGTTTGTAATATCTCGCTTCTCGGAGCCTATTGATTAAATACTTGAGTTGTAGAGTCATGTTGTGATGCCATGTTGTATCTGCACATATCGAGCATATTGTGTGTATGTTGTTGAAATGCTTGGTATGCGTGGGATCTGACTATCTAGTTGTTTATCCTTAGTAGCCTCCCTTACCGGGAAATGTCTCCTAGTGTTTCCACTGAGCCATGGTAGCTTACTACTGCTCCGGAACACTTAGGCTGGCCGGCATGTGTCCTTCTTCGTTCCTGTGTCTGTCCCTTCGGGGAAATGTCACGCGATGAATACCGGAGTCCTGTTAGCCCGCTACAGCCCGGTTCACCGGAGTCCTGCTAGCCCAGTGCTACAGCCTGGATTCACTCGCTGATGA
>NW_021265979.1:0-963 GCF_002162155.2 Triticum dicoccoides
CAAACGCAAGAGGAACACGGCTCGCTCGGCGAAGGTCTATTTCGCGACGTGGAGGTAGTCGTTGTTGTTGTTGTTGGAGAGGTGCGTTAGGTGCAGCGGGTGGTGGTGGTGGAAGACGCGCGAGCAATTCATTAAATCTGTTATCGAGCTTTGTTTCGAACGTCTTCTCAAGGCCAGTGATCTTCTCCATGGCCTCTTCAAAATTGTTCAGCACATCTTGCACCTGTTCAGTCATCATTTGCTGAAACTTATCATGAAGCTCCTTGTTCGATAAATTCTCCTAGTCAATCTCGTCGGCTTGTGATCCTGGCATGGTTAGCAGCAATAGAAACACACAAGAATATGATCCTACAGACTACGAACAAGTGGTGGTGGTGGGTGTCACAAATCCGTCAAGCAAAACTCAAATTCTTACCAGTTCTTACCCAGCAACAGGCGGTGATCGGCAACCGTTGTAGTCACAACTCTCAAAGCTTGGATAGAGCGATTACCAGGGAGAGTCAAACGCACGACGTAGATGTATGTGGAGCTGGGAAGGCTTATAGTATGGTAGTAAAAAGGGTCAGCAATAATCAATTCAGAGATGCAAAGTTGAATAAACGCTCAACGACGGTACTGTGCTGGTCCTAGGCTAGACTGTGCTAGAGACGCGAGCCTAGAACACCAACAAAATCACGGCGCGGCACGTAAACAAGGGAAAAGCACACTCTGAATTTCTTTTCGCTCTTTTTTTTTTGCGCTCTTTTTTTTTTGCGCTGCTTTTTTTTTTGCGAAAAATCACTATAATGGCGAGTATCTCAAAACTCTTCCTAGCTCAAACTGACAGGATGGGTACGAAATTTTTCGACCAATTTTTTTTTTTTTCGACTGCCCGGACCCAAATACTGGAAACGGGTCAAAAAAAACTTCCTATAATGGCACCTGTCTCAAAACACTCAGAAACACCTAAAAATAGGATAGACA
>NW_021265980.1:0-1098 GCF_002162155.2 Triticum dicoccoides
CGGGGGCGTCACAAGTTGGTATCAGAGCCGACTGCCTGTAGGAATCCCCCTTCCACACTCCTTGGCCGAAGTCGAGTCTAGTCACTACAAAACTTTTACTAACATGGCTGTGAGCCTTACGGGCCCACGTCGCCATTGGGTGGTACTAGGATCTTTTACTCCTCAACCTTTACTCTGGGACTCTGAACTCCTTTCTACTCGGGTTAAACGAAATTACTAACTCTGACTTTAGGATCCCGTTACCACGTTCACCCCAAAGTTGGATAAGCCATAGTTATTTTGCAGGATAGCATTTTGAATAGTGCCCGTGTTGTCATTTGACTCCATTGAAACATCTTTGTTTTCAGATGGAACCCGCGAGGCAGGTCGTGCGCCACACTGCGGCCATTGGCGCCTCAGGATCACCTGCTGTGCTAGCTGATATGATGACCTATCTGGGTTATCGCTGGCACCCTGAGTACACCGTCTACGAGGAGTACCAGGACTTTAACCAGGAGCAGTACCGTGCCATCGTCCACCTCTACTCTCGGGAGTATGAGTCCACTACCGTGCTGCACACTGCTCATGGTGTTGGAGTGACCATCGAGATGGCAGTCCATGATGCGGCTCATGCTGCTCTGACACGTCTTCGTGGAGAGTATCAGGCATTGGACACTTCCCCTTTCAGGCACATTCCCACCGCATCTGACGTTGGTGCGGAGGGATACTACACTGCCGCCTACTCCACCGTCACCCGAGAGCCTTTCCACCATCAGCGCCTGGTTCTGCATGCTGATGGGCTGGACCGAGCTAACAGAGCTCTTCGCCACGAGTTGTACACCACTCGTCAGCACCTTTACAGGGCTCTGACGCGGTTGCACCCCTTTGTCCGGTCTGGACAGCTGCCGCGTTCTGCGATCTACCCAGCCAGGACCGTGATGCCCCACGGTGTCGGATGGCCAGAGGTGGGAGGCTACTCTCCCGCACTTGGTCCTCTTCTGCCACCTGAGCGTCGGGTTCTACACCAGAGTATCCGCGGCCCCCAGGCCACTGACGTGGAGGACTATCCGTTGCCTCACTACCAGCTGTCAGGTTACAGCTACCTTCACAGTACCTCCT
>NW_021265981.1:0-11444 GCF_002162155.2 Triticum dicoccoides
GTACTCCAGCATGTGGTGTAGGACATAGAATCCATCATTAAGAGAATCACTCGGTTGCTGGATGCAGCAGAAGTTGGTCTTATGGCTGAAGGCGGGCCTGCCGTTCCTTGTCTTCTTGTCGTTGACCTCTCCACCCCCTTTGTCGTAGTAAAAGATAGCACTGTCGAGAACAGACTTGATGTGGGTGTAATCCTTTTTAGTAATGTTCTTCGACGAGTCCAAGTAAAGAGAATGGGAGTATCAGGGGTAGAGGATGATGAGGACGGCGCGCCCGCCGCTGCGCAAAATAAGTACACCTCAAATTAATTAGCCTCCACCGTGCAAATGAATGATTGAAATCGAAGGAAGGATATCCGCGCAGATGACTTACAGGGGATGATAAGGCACGAGAATAGCCTCCTTGTCCTTATTGGCGAGCATGAAAATTGACGAGGTAGTCCCTCTTGAATTCACAGTGCTTTGCGCAGACTGCTAAGAAGCCCTCGTGCATGAAGTACGGGTCAGCGACACAGATAAAAGGTATCTTCTTAATCCTGACGAGGTAGTTCATGTGCAAGGCATAAAGGCGGACAAACGTAAAATCCAGCTTCTTCCAGTGATACATGTCGAAGATGCAATCGAATCGAAGGAATAGCTTGTCCGCGGGGAATGTGTCGACGTACGACAATTGTAGTGGCACGTTAACCACGTAGAGTGGGTATCCTGGATTTTTCGAGGCGATGAGGCCTTTCTTTCTCTGCAGCAGATCGTCATGAAGTCTCCTTACATCGCCGAATCTGGCCCCTATCGCTGCTTCAGGTAGGATTGGTTCACCGGCGATATGCCATTTTGCTGCACCAGGGATATCTATACGGTCTTGAACCCGAGGCTGTGAGGCGGCTGGATCATAGAATCAGGTTTTTTGCCTTTCCTTGGTCTGTTCCTAGAGTTCTTTGGTACCGGAAGGTTGTCCATAATATGTTCAGACTCCGGAGGTGGCAATTCAGGCACCGGCTCATGACGCTCAAACCCTAAGTAGACACCAATATTGACATATTGTTGAGTGTCATCGTCATCCTCATCCTCATCTTTGGCGACGTCACCAACGACTAATGGAGCCTCTTCCTCACCCCCTCCGCTATCACCCAACACGACAGCCGACGCTAATTGAGTAGGTGAGGTGTTGATGTTCATACCTAACTACGTGCTCGTGGGTGTGCTCCTGGCCGCCTCCAGACGAAGCAGACTCTTTGGCCACAACAGGACTCACCCATTGCAACAATCACCAAGCCATCGCGAGGTCTCGTCGTCATCCCCCACTACTCCCAGAGGAGCCAAATTCTTGTGGCCCGGTTTGACACTGGCCACGAAAACCTTGAAGACGTTCGGGGGGATCGGCCGGCTGTTGAACAATGGTTCCTTCGGCTCCATTATCGTCGCCTTCCCCACATCCACCTTCTGGTCGCCGATGGTGTACAATATGGTGCACGGGGTTTCTCGGCCTGCAAAAAAAGTCTGCGACATGAGACATTCGAAAGGCAAATAAAATGGGAGATTATACATTTATTGAAGAGGGTCGGTCTGACAGATACCGCGAGGGCATCGAGCTCAGCCAAAGACGAAGCACCGCCTGATACGTCTCCAACGTATCTATAATTTATGAAGCATTCATGCTATTTTATTATCTGTTTTGAATGATTACGGGCTTTATTATACACTTTTATCTTACTTTTGGGACTAACCTATTAACCGGAGGCCCAGCCCATATTGTTGTTTTATTGCCTGTTTCAATATTTCGAAGAAAAGGAATATCAAATGGAGTCCAAACGGAATGAAACCTTCGGCATCGTGATTTTTTGGAAGAATCCTGGAGACTTGCAGATCAAGTCAAAAGAACCTCGAGGAGCCCAGGAGAAAGGGGGCGCCCCCCTACAAGGCGCGGCCCCCTGTCTCGTGGACCCCTCGAGCACCCCCCGACCGACTTCTTTCACCTATATATTCCCTCGTACCCTAAAAACATCAAATATCAAGATAGACCAGGAGTTCCGCCGCCGCAAGCCTCTGTAGCCACCAAAAACCTCTCGGGAGCCCTTCCCAACACCCTGCCGGAGGGGGGATCCTTCACCGGTGGCCATCTTCATCATCCCGGCGCTCTCCATGACGAGGAGGGAGTAGTTCACCCTTGGGGCTGAGGGTATGTACCAGTAGCTATGTGTTTGATCTCTCTCTCTCTCTCTCGTGTTCTCTCTCTCGTGTTCTCTCTATGGCACGATCTTGATGTATCGTGAGCTTTGCTATTGTAGTTGGATCTTATGATGTTTCTCCCCCTCTACTCTCTTGTGATGAATTGAGTTTCCCCTTTGAAGTTATCTTATCGGATTGAGACTTTTATGAGAACACTTGATGTATGTCTTGCCGTGCTTATCTGTGGTGACAATGGGATATCATGTGCCTCTTGATGTATGTTTTTGTGATCAACTTGCGGGTTCCGCCCATGAACCTATGCATAGGGGTTGGCACATGTTCTTGACTCTCGGGTAGAAACTTTGGGGCACTCTTTGAAGTACTTTGTGTTGGTTGGATGAATCTGAGATTGTGTGATGCATATCGTATAATCATGCCCACGGATACTTGAGGTGACAATGGAGTATCTAGGTGACATTAGGGTTTTGGTTGATTTGTGTCTTAAGGTGTTATTCTAGTACGAACTCTTTAATAGATCGATCTGAAAGAATAACTTTGAGGTGGTTTCGTACCCTACCATAATCTCTACGTTGGTTCTCCGCTATTAGTGGCTTTGGAGTGAATCTTTGTTGCATGTTGAGGGATTGTTATATGATCTATCTATGTTATTATTGTTGAGAGAACTTGCACTAGTGAAAGTATGAACCCTAGGCCTGGTTTCCTACAATTGCAATACCATTTACGCCCACTTTTACCACTTGTTACCTTGCTGTTTTTATAATTTCAGATTACAAATACCTTTATGTACTATCTCCTTTGCACTTGTATCACTATCTCTTTGCCGAACTAGTGCACCTATACAATTTACCATTGTATTGGGTGTGTTGGGGACACAAGAGACTCTTTGTTATTTGGTTGCAGGGTTGTTTGAGAGAGACCATCTTCATCCTATGCCTCCTACGGATTGATAAACCTTAGGTCATCCACTTGAGGGAAATTTTCTACTGTCCTACAAACATGTGCACTTGCAGGCCCAACAACGTCTACAAGAAGAAGGTTGTGTAGTAGATATCAAGCTCTTTTCTGGCGCCGTTGCCGGGGAGGTGAGTGATTGAAGGTATATCTTTAGATCTTGCAATCGAATCTTTTTGTTTCTTGTTTTATCACTAGTTTAGTTTATAAAATAAAACTACAAAAAAATGGAGTTGAGTTTGTCTCATACACTTCATCTTTTTAATATCTTTCGTGAGAATGATGGGAAGGAAAATTGTGCTCAAGTGCTAGAACAAGAATGCATTAAAAATGATGAGCATGATTGCAATGTCGTTAGTATGAGTTCCTTGAATATCCATGATAATAATGATATGCAAACCACAAGCTTGGGGAAGCTATGTTTGATGAAGATGATATTTTTTGTCCCCCATGTTTTGATGAGCAAATTTACTATGATGATAGCATGCCTCCTATTTATGATGATTATATTAGTGAAAGTGGGTTTGGAAGAGTGTCAACATTAGAAAGTAGCGATCCCACTATTTTGGAGGATGTTGAATCTTATAATATTGATGAAAGTGGATTTGGAAGAGTGTCAACTTTATTTAGTGATTCCACTATCTTGGGAGAGGTTTCAATCGATTATGATGAGAACGAAGTTGCTACTTATGATGATTATTGTGATGATACTTATGCTATAAAAAGTAGTGATGATTATATTTATAAAACTTGTCATGATTATCAATACCCTTTTTCTGAACATTACTCTTTTAATGTGGAAACAATTTTTAGTGTTCAAGTCTCTTATTATACTCCCACTATTCCGAATGAGAAGAATTTTGCTTATGTGGAGAGTAGTAAATTTTCTATGCTTGTACAACATGAAAAGAATGCTTTAGGTGCTGGTTATATTGTTGAATTCATTCATGATGCTACTAAAAATTATTATGAGGGAGGAACATATGCTTGTAGGAATTGCAATAATGTCAAGTTTCCTCTCTATGTGCTTAAAATTTTAAAGTTATGCTTGTTTTACCTTCCTATGCTTGTTGATTATTGTTCCCCTAAGTTGTTTGCTCACAAAATCCCTATGCATAGGAAGTGAGTTAGGCTTAAATGTGCTAGTCATATGATTCATGATGCTCCCGTTATGTTTCAGTTCTTATCTTTTATGTGAGCATCATTGCCATCATCATGCCTAGCTAGAAAGGCATTAAAGGAAAGAGGTTGTTGGGAGACAACCCAATATTTACCTTTACTGTTTTTGTGTGTCCACATGATTATGCTACTGTAGTAATCATGTTTTATAGCTTTTGTTTCAATAAAGTGCCAAGTAGAGCCTTTGGGAAGACTTGGGTGAAGTTTATGTGATCTTGCTGCAAAAAACAGAAACTTTAGCGCTCATGAGATTAGCTGCCATTTTTTACTGGAGAGTGATTTTAGGTTGATTCTTTTTGAAGATGATTAGTAGACAAATTACTCAGGTCCAGCAATTTATTTCATAATATTTGGGGTTCCAGAGGTATACGTTTGATACAGATTACTACAGACTGTTCTGTTTTTGACAGATTCTGTTTTCTATGTGTTGTTTGCTTATTTTGATGCATCTATGAGTAGTATCGGAGGGTATGAACCATAGATAAGTTATAATACAGTAGATATAACACCAATATGAATTTATAATGGGTTCATTACAGTACCTAAGTGGTGATTTATTTTCTTATACTAATGGAGCTTACGAGTTTTGTTTTGAGTTTTGTGTGGTTGAAGTTTTCAAGTTTTGGGTAAAAGATTCGATGAACTATGGAATAAGGAGTGGCAAGAGCCTAAGATTGGGTATTCCCAAGTCACCCCAAGGAAATATTCAAGGACAACCAAGAGCCTAAGCTTGGGGATGCCCCGGAAGGCATCCCCTCTTTCGTCTTCGTTCATCGGTAGCTTTACTTGGAGCTATATTTTTATTCACCACATGATATGTGTTTTGCTTGGAGCATCATTTTATTTTGTTAGTTTTTGCTTGTTGTTAGTTAGAATAATGTTTTTCATCTTTATTTTCAATAAAAAAGTCAAGGATAGCCTTTGTCGTGCTTATTTTGCTAGTATACATGTTGCTGTTTGAAAACAGAAAGTTTACCGCTGTTGCAAAAATTCCCTAGAAAAGTCAGAGAACGGTATAACGTTGAATATTTTTGCATATTAAGCTCTGATAAATGTATTACAGTGGGAATTTTAGTTCATAATTTTTGAAGTCAGGGAAGTATTGATACTCTTGCATTCTTTACAGACTGTACTGTTTTGGCAGATTGCTGTTATGTTTGCATATGTTTGCTTGTTTAATGATTCTATTTGAGGATGTGAGTATTAAATATGCAGAGACATTTAGTATGAAATGTTGAATAATAATTTCAGTGATTTGTTACAGTAGAAAATGATAAGGTTTTGCATTGGTTTATACTAACCTATCTCACGAGTTCTTGTTGAGTTTGTTGTGAATGAAGCTTGTGATAAAAAGAGAAACCATGATATGAAAGGAATTAAGGAGACACAAAAGCTCAAGCTTGGGGATGCCCAAGGCACCCCAAGATAATATTTTAAGAAGTCTCAAGCATCTAAGCTTGGGGATGCCCCGGTAGGCATCCCACCTTTCTTCTTCAACAATCATCGGTTAGTATCGGTTGAGCCTAAGTTTTTGCTTCTTCACATGAGTTGTGCTATCCTTACAATGTCATTTTATTTTGTTTTGCTTGCTGTTTGAATAAGATACCAAGATCTGAATTCTTTAATGAGGGAGAGTCTTCATATAGCTGCATAATTATTTAGTTACTCATTGATCTTCACTAATATCTTTTTGGAGTAGCTTTTCATTTACTTGTGTGCTTCACTTATATCTTATGAGTAAATTGTTCAGTGAGTTGATTGTCATAAATCTGAAATTATATATGCCTCATTTGCTTATCCCATGGGGAGTAATACCTTCACATGTAAGAAGTAGAGGTTGTAAATTTATTGACAATTAGCAAGCATTGTATTAGTCATTTGAACAATTCATGAAAGAATATTGAAGGAAGAGAGATTTCACATATAAATATATTATCATAGACATCTTTTATAATTGTGAGCACTCATTAAGTATGACATGTTAAAGAGTTGATGTTGGACAAGGAAGACAATGTAATGGGTTATGTTTTCTCGCATCTCAGTTAAAGTATATTGTCATGGATCATTCAAACATGTTGAGCTTGCCTTTCCCCCTCATGCTAGCCAAAATTCCTAGCACCAAGTAGAGATACTACTTGTGCTTCCAAATATCCTTAAACCCATTTTTTGCCATGAGAGTCCACCATATCTACCTATGGATTGAGTAAGATCCTTCAAGTAAGTTGTCATCGGTGCAAGCAATAAAAATTGCTCTCTAAATATGCATGACTTATTAGTGTGGAGAAAATAAGCTTTGTACGAACTTGTTATGGAAGCAATAAAAGCGATGGACTGCATAATAAAGGTCCATATACAAGGGGCAATATAAAGTGACGTTCTTTTGCATTAAGATTTTATGTATCCAACCCTAAAAGCGCATGACAACCTCTGCTTCCCTCTGCGAAGGGCCTATCTTTTACTTTATGCCTTTTACTTTATGCAAGAGTCAAGGTGATCTTCACCTTTCCCTTTCCATTTTATCCTTTGGCAAGCACTTTGTGTTAGGCTGATCCTGATATATATATCCAATTGGATGTACGTTAGCATGAACGATTATTGTTGACATCACCCAAAGGTGAATACATTTGGAGGCAACATTATAAGCCCCAATCTTTCTCTGTGTCTGATTAAAACTTCATAACCACAAGTATTGCGTGAGTGTTAGCAATTATAGAAGACTATATGATAGTTGAGTATGTGAAGTTTGCTAAATCAAAGCTCTGACGTAGACTCTTCCTGAAAGTAAGATGAGTTGCAATTGTTTTGATGACTAAGAATGAAGTTTGCTAGCTTTCAAGAAAGTTTATGATCTATGCTTTGACATGTGAATTGCTTGTTACTTGATTATGAAAAGTTTTATGAGATGAACAACTGTTATGACATATAATCATGCTAGAAAAGGTGATTGAAATTATCATTGATCAAACTTGTGCACCTCTAGCATTCACACTTCATAAATTCTTTCTTTATCATTTACCTACTCGAGGACGAGTAGGAATTAAGCTTGGGGATGCTGATACGTCTCCAACGTATCTATAATTTATGAAGCATTCATGTTATTTTATTATCTATTTTGAATGATTACGGGCTTTATTATACACTTTTATATTACTTTTGGGACTAGCCTATTAATCGGAGGCCCAGCCCATATTGCTGTTTTATTGCCTGTTTCAGTATTTCGAAGAAAAGGAATATCAAACGGAGTCCAAACGGAATGAAACCTTCGGCATCGTGATTTTTTGGAAGAATATCATCCTGGAGGCTTGGAGATCAAGTCAGAAGACCCTCGAGGAGCCCAGGAGATAGGGGGCGCACCCTCCCCCTACAGGGCGCGACCCCCTATCTCGTGGACCCCTCGAGCACCCCCCGACCGACTTCTATCGCCTATATATTCCCCTGTACCCTAAAAACATCGAATATCAAGATAGATCGGGAGTTCCGCCGCCGCAAGCCTCTGTAGCTACCAAAAACCTCTCGGGAGCCCTTCCCGGGACCCTGCCGGAGGGGGGATCCTTCACCAGGGGCCATCTTCATCATCCCGGCGCTCTCCATGACGAGGAGGGGGTAGTTCACCCTCGGGGCTGAGGGTATGTACCAGTATCTATGTGTTTGATCTCTCTCTCTCTCTCGTGTTCTCTCTATGGCACGATCTTGATGTATCGCGAGCTTTGCTATTGTAGTTGGATCTTATGGTGTTTCTCCCCCTCTACTCTCTTGTGATGAATTGAGTTTCCCCTTTGAAGTTATCTTATCGGATTGAGTCTTTTATGAGAACACTTGATGTATGTCTTGCCGTGCTTATCTGTGGTGACAATGGGATATCATGTGCCTCTTGATGTATGTTTTGGTGACCAACTTGCTGGTTCCGCCCATGAACCTATGCATAGGGGTTGGCACACGTTCTTGACTCTCCGGTGGAAACTTTGGGGCACTCTTTGAAGTACTTTGTGTTGGTTGGATGAATCTAAGATTGTGTGATGCATATTGTATAATCATGCCCACGTATACTTGAGGTGACAATGGAGTATCTAGGTGACATTAGGGTTTTGGTTGATTTGTGTCTTAAGGTGTTATTCTAGTACGAACTCTTTAATAGATCGATCCGAAAGAATAACTTTGAGGTGGTTTCGTACCCTACCATAATCTCTACGTTTGTTCTCCGCTATTAGTGGCTTTGGAGTGACTCTTTGTTGCATGTTGAGGGATTGTTATATGATCTATCTATGTTATTATTGTTGAGAGAACTTGCACTAGTGAAAGTATGAACCCTAGGCCTTGTTTCCTACCATTGCAATACCATTTACGCCCACTTTTACCACTTGTTACCTTGCTATTTTTATAATTTCAGATTACAAATACCTTTATCTACTATCTCTTTTGCACTTGTATCACTATCTCTTCGCCGAACTAGTGCACCTATACAATTTACCATTGTATTGGATGTGTTGGAGACACAAGAGACTCTTTGTTATTTGGTTGCAGGGTTGTTTGAGAGAGATCATCTTCATCATACGCCTCCTACGGATTGATAAACCTTAGGTCATCCACTTGAAGGAAATTTGCTACTGTCCTAGAAACATGTGCACTTGCAGGCCCAACAACGTCTACAAGAAGAAGGTTGTGTAGTAGACATCACCGCCGAGCATGTCGGGTGCCGGAGCCGGAGCCGGTGCGGGAGCCGGTGCGGGAGCTGGTACGGGAGCATGTGCAGCTGCAGGTGTTGGTGCAACGCTAGTCGAGCTACTCCCCAAGAAGTCAACAAGGGGAAAGTCCGGTGCATTTTTTTCTGGATTTTGCCTGGTCCAATTGAAAACGGCCGGAACCAAGGTAGTAGACATATCTACAACCACCTATTTTGCGGCAGCTACCGCCGTTGCGACTGTCTCAGATGATTTTTTCTCAACCGCAATCTCAACCTTCTTGTCGATGTTTTTTCCAGTTAACCTCCGGCTTTCCTTTCTCTCCTCCGTGGTCTCATGGTAGTACTTCTTCCACGTGGCGCCGTCTCTGACACCGTGCACGCGTCCATACGACGGTCGGGTCTCCACCAGGAGTCCTTTTAGTATGTACAACGCCCGATTGAATGGAGTGTCCCACTTGGGCCTCGCCAACGCCTCAGACGGCGAGTCGCTTTCGGCCGCAATCCTGTGCTGCTCTCTCTGCAAAAGGCACAAGGATTGTTTACAAATATGACTAACTTGCAGTCGAATTGATCAGAAACTAAAATTACCAGCAGTCTCATGAACTCCGTCGTGACCCTGTTCGTCTCGAAAACCTTCATCACTGGGTCCCAACGGTGCCGGGCCCTGAGGACGTCACGCTCCTGCGGGACAGTGAACTCCGCCAAGGGGTCTGAGATGCCCAGACTCGCGGCTTCCGCGTCCTCCTTGGCCCATATGAACCTCTTCCCGCCGTAACCACGGCTTCCGAGGTGGTGGCTCCCAATGTTCCTCTGTTGAAGCCCCTTCATGTACTTTGAATTTTTTTTTGGCAGCTTCGGCCTCGCAAGCCGCCTTGAATATTTGAAAGTCCTCTGCCGTGATTGTCGGATTATCCTTTACAATCTCGGAGTAGGGTTCCTTTTTGATAACGATCCGATATTTCACCCTTGATTTCCAGGCGGCCAACACGTCACTAAACTTGGTCATGGCGTTTTTGTTTATCTTCTTCATTGCCGGGTCCTTATCTGGATCTTTATAATCCTTTTCATTCTGGTTCGGGAACAAGAATATCTGGTGCAGCTTCTTTAGGAGGGAGGGCCTCACATTATCTATCTTCTTTAGTTTCTCATTGTTGATGGTGGCGGTTGTCCGTATGATGCAGCCTATTTGATTGCCGTAGCACGCGCGCGCATCCTCGGGCGTGGTTGGCTCAAAATTGCCGTCATCCACCTCCGTGACCACCAGTCTAGTAGTCCTGAGCTTGTTAGGAAGCTGTTGCCTCTTTGCTTTCGGTTCAATACCGGCTCCGCTAGTCTCGGCACCGGTCTCAGTCTCAGCGCCGGTCTCGATGCCGGTCTCAGTCTCAGTGTCGGTCTCGATGTCAGTCTCAATCTCCGATGTGACAGGTGGACCCACCAACATCAACTCTTGATCATCGGCGTCCCTCAAAAATTCTTGTGTCGCCAGGTAGACGTTGTCGTAGTCACCAGAACCCTGTCCTTCATCGTTTCTAGCCATGTTTCCTATGATTAAATCCAGTAATTAATTCTAGACCTAATAAAATGAATAATGACATGCAGGAACGTTGACTCTTTCCCGGTGCGACAAATCCCGGGCACTCGATATGTCCTAGTTTGTAGCACAAGTCATGCCAAAATGCACGCGTCCATACGACGGTCACTCGATGTGGCGCCGTCTCTGACACCGTGCACGCGTCCATACGACGGTCGAGTCTCCACCAGGAGTCCTTTTAATATGTACAACGCCCGATTGAATGGAGTGTCCCACTTGGGCCTCGCCAACGCCTCAGACGGCGAGTCGCTTTCGGCCGCAATCCTGTGCTGCTCTCTCTGCAAAAGGCACAAGGATCGTTTACAAATATGACTAACTTGCAGTCGAATTGATCAGAAACTAAAATTACCAGCAGTCTCATGATCTCCGTCGTGACCCTGTTCGTCTCGAAAACCTTCATCACTGGGTCCCAACGGTGCCGGGCCCTGAGGACGTCACGCTCCTGCGGGACAGTGAACTCCGCCAAGGGGTCTGAGATGCCCAGACTCGCGGCTTCCGCGTCCTCCTTGGCCCATATGAACCTCTTCCCGCCGTAACCACGGCTTCCGAGGTGGTGGCTCCCAATGTTCCTCTGTTGAAGCCCCTTCATGTACTTTGAATTTTTTTTGGCAGCTTCGGCCTCGCAAGCCGCCTTGAATATTTGAAAGTCCTCTGCCGTGATTGTCGGATTATCCTTTACAATCTCGGAGTAGGGTTCCTTTTTGATAACGATCCGATATTTCACCCTTGATTTCCAGGCGGCCAACACGTCACTAAACTTGGTCATGGCGTTTTTGTTTATCTTCTTCATTGCCGGGTCCTTATCTGGATCTTTATAATCCTTTTCATTCTGGTTCGGGAACAAGAATATCTGGTGCA
>NW_021265982.1:0-1594 GCF_002162155.2 Triticum dicoccoides
CGGCTACCCGTCGCCGTCCACCATCGCCCGAGGTCTCCGCCGGCGTCGCCTCCTCGCCCACTCTCTCGGCGCCTACCTCACCGGAACCACGCCGCCGACCTCCTCGAGCTCCTCCTCGACCCGATGCCGTCGCCCGTCGTCGCCACCACAACGTCGCCGGCCTGCCCCCTCCTCCTCCCCGGCGGCTGCGTCGCGCCGCCTTCGTCCTCGTCATCGATCATCGCGACCCCGAGCTCCGGCGCCTCCCCGAGCTCATTTTTAGCACAACTACAGGGCCCCGTGAGCATGTTTTCCCCATTCCCCCTCTGTTCCGTCGCCGTTTCGCCGTGGCTGCGTGCTCGCCGTGTCCGCGCGCGCCCCTGCTAGCCGGCCCTGACCGCGTCCACCCCTCCCGGCTGCTTGCCGCCTTGGGACTCCGTCCCTCGCCCGGTCCGACGCCTCGCCCAGCCTACCTCACCTCGCCGTGCCTGTGGCCGGCGGCTTCCCCTTCGATCTGGGCGTACGCCCGCTCGGGCTGGGCGCCAACGCCCGTGCGCTCTGCCCGCATCCCGCTCCGGCCATGGACACGCTGTGGCCACCGGCCTCTTCTTCCTTCGCCTGGCGCCGTCCACCGATGGCCCGCGCCCTACCTCGCCCTCCCATGCGCGCCATGGAATGCCCCTGTCGCTGGAGCCGCAGCCTCCATCGACCGCCGCCACCACTCTCCGGCGGCGCCGCCCTTCGCCGGCGCCGTTCGCTGCCGGCTCCCCCTCGCTCCACCTACCGCAGCCGACGCCACAATGGCCGCGCCCGCTGGAGCCCCGTTCCAGCCTCGCCCGCGCCCGTTAAGCCCCCAGGGGCCTATGACAAGGGGGCCCCATCCCTAGAACTTTATTAAAAAAAAGAAGAATTAAAAATAAATAAATAAATAATAATTACATTAATTAATTAATCAACAAGTGAATTAATTAAGTTAATTAATCTTGTTTAATTAATCTAATTAACTAGTTAGTTTAATTAGATAGTACTTAGTTTAACTAAGACCTAATTAACCTAAACAGAGTATGACAGGTGGGTCCCACTGGACCCACATGTCAGTTTGACCCAGTCAACTCTGTTGACTGCTGATGTCAGCATGACATCATGCTGATGTCATTAATCGGTTTTCCGAATTAATTAAATAATTAAATAAATTCCAGAAATTAATAAAATCTTTAGAAAATCATATCTTTTAATCCGTAACTCGGATTAAAATATTTTCAACATGAAAGTTGCTCAGAACGACGAGACGAATCCGAATACGCAGTCCGTTCGTCCGCCACACCCCCCTAACCTATCGAACCCGCAACTTTCCCCCTCCGGCTCCTCTGCCCGAAAACACGAAACACCGGGAATACTTTCCCGGATGATTCCCCCCTTAACCAGTACCACCTCATACCGCGTTAGAACACGTCTAGCTCTGCTTGTTGACCTGTTATGCACTTGCTTGCTATGTATTTACTGTTTCTCCCCCCTCTTCTCTCCGGTAGCCCCCGTGACGATGCTGATGCCCCTATGGACGACTACGTCACCGACGACCCCTCTCTCTTGCCAGAGCAACCAGGCAAGCCCCCCC
>NW_021265982.1:6989-9204 GCF_002162155.2 Triticum dicoccoides
GTCAATTTGCGTTGCACCTTTTTCTTCTCAGGTATCCTAAGTCTGAGGTATCCTGACACCAATCGGATCGGAATCTCGGTCAGATATGATGGTTGGGACAACTTTCCAAGAGTTATGATGTTGATCCTTTGATGACCCGGTAACATGATGTCATGCCTAGCACCCCCCCCCCCCCGGCTGGAGGACCTATCATTATAGATCCCTTTTCAGCAAGGTTACCCATTCATCCATGAGGAAATTGTAAGACTTATTCTACAAGTTATTCTTGATGGATCCTTCGTGTTTCCAAAGTCTGATCTTCACCTAAAGACCATGTCAATGCTATCTCGAAGCATGTCGATGGTACTCCGATTTTCAACAGGAACATTTGAAGCACGATGCTAAATTTTATTTATCATTTATCCTAACACCGTTGTATGGGTAATATCATGAGATTCCTCCCCCCTTACCTAAAGAGTTTTCTACATTATATCCTGCCACGGATATCATGCTCTGCTTGTCCTTGGGAAGGATATATCCCTGAAATGTGTGTTTAAACACATTTTCTTTTCCATTGTTATGTTTAATCTCATGATCACCTTTTCCTTTCCATTGTTTCGTTTAACCTTACTGGTGATCTATATGATCTAAGCAGTAATATTCTCCTGCTTATGTAAACACCTCTGTGTAAAATTCTGTCAGAAAGACCCTGTTACTTTGTTGATGACGTCCCGGTAACCGCCGATGGACGGGAACTTTGCCTATTGGTCCGCCTCGTTCAACGAGCAGGAAAATAGTTCTCTTCGTCCCTCGCTCTTGGTATCGACGTTGTCGCCGACATAATCGACAGGCTACCCCCTGACATGCCTTGCTTGCATGATCACGCAAGACGTCTCCGCCCTTCCTACTTCTAACCCACATGGTGGGCCCATAACCCACAGTTCCACAGGATCGAAACCTGACTCTCCTATACACCCTGTTGTCGAAGTTATTCCTCGCGCTTGGCTTCGTATTTAATTCACGGGCCACCTTCCTAATGCTCTATTCTGGTATCAGACGCAATACTTACTCTCGCTGCTCTGAAACCCTTTCTCGCTCTGGTTCAGACTTCGAGCAACTATCTATCCACTTGGAACCTCTTATTGTACCTTCGTACCTTACTCTTGATGCATTCGATGTGTTCGACTCAAGAGATAATCTTATGCTCATTCATGGGTTAACCCCCAGATTGTTTCCCTCATAAGCATTCTGTCGTAGCCGAGCTGCCCCTTACCTATTCGTAAGTACGTTGGAGTTCCCGAGAAAAGAACGGCATCACCATGATGGCCTGAAGCAGAGAAGTGAAGACAACAATGTAATGGATCGACCTCCTCGAGAAGAGTAACCAAGACCAACAAGACCCGTTAGAAATTCGCAACCTAATCCCTTCCCCGCACTTCCCCTCTTAAATCTCGGGACGAGATTTCTTGTAGTGGAGTAGAATTGTGACGCCCGGGTAATCAAACTACAGTAATCCCCCGTTAATGATGCCACGTCACCGCAGTTATTGTTGATAATCCCTCGTTAGTTCAAAAACCAATTCAAATTCAAAATTTAATAAAAGGCAAACGTCAAGATTTTCGAACTTTAAAACTAAAATGTTCGGGTTGTGCCCAATGGTGCAGAAGTAACTACGGTGGAGGAACCACACTTTCATAAAATGTTTAAATACTATAAGTGGATAAAACAGCAGCAAAACAATTAATAAAATGCCTTTGGTAATTTTATAAAATATTAAACTAATTTATTCTGGAGTAAAACTTTTTGTGGCAGTGCCATTCAATGCAATTTGAGTTATGAGGCAAGTTACACTTTTTACAAAAATCAATTGATGGCTCTACTTAATGCGAATCAATATATAATAAAAAAAAACTAAAAGAAAAATAGAAAACAAAACAAACAAAAGATAAATAAAACATGGGGGAAAACCCCCGTGGCCCAACTGGGCCTTGGCCCAGCCGGCCGACCCGTCTACCCCCGTGGCCTACTTACCCCACTACCCCAAACCCTAACCCCACTTGCCCCCCCACGATCCCCTTCTCCTCCCCCATCGAGATGGATCGGGATCGGCCCCGATCCCGTCGCCCCCGACGCCCTGCGGCTACCCGTCGCCGTCCACCATCGCCCGAGGTCTCCGCCGGCGTCGCCTCCTCGCCACTCTCTCGGCGCCTACCTCACCGGAACCACGCCGCCGACC
>NW_021265983.1:0-2561 GCF_002162155.2 Triticum dicoccoides
GAAATATTCACTGATCACCAAAGTTTGAAGTACATCTTCACCCAACCGGATCTGAACCTCAGGCAAAGACGTTGGGTTGAATTGATCACAGACTTCGACTTAGGAATAACCTACACCCCAGGGAAAGCCAACGTCATGGCTGATGCGCTAAGTCGTAAATCTTATTGTAACAACCTGATGTTACAACAAAGTCAACCGCTTCTCCATGAGGAATTTCGGAAGCTTAACCTTCACATTGTACCTCAAGGTTTTCTTTCCACCTTGGTAGCAAAACCTACTCTTACGGATCAAATCATCGCTGCCCAAAAGCGAGATAAGGGAATATCTAAAATCAAAGAGAACATTGCTAGCGGAGGTGCTAGTTGTTTCTCCACAAATGATCATGGTGTTGTGTACTTTGAGAACCGTCTAGTGGTTCCCAAGAACCAGCATCTACGGCAGTTGATCCTTAAGGAGGCTCATGAATCCCCTCTCACCATTCATCCCAGTAGTACTAAGATGTATCAGGACCTACGCCAGAGGTTCTGGTGGACTAGGATGAAGAGAGAAATTGCTCAGTATATTGCAAATTGCGACGTCTGTCGTCGTGTAAAAGCAGAGCACCAACGGCCTGCTGGCACCCTTCAACCCTTAGCTATTCCTGAATGGAAATGGGATAAAATTGGTATGGATTTCATTACCGGTTTTCCCAGGACCAAGAGAGGGAATAATGCTATTTTCGTCGTGGTCGATCGTCTTTCCAAAGTAGCCCATTTCCTACCTGTTCGAGAGAGTATAACCGCTAGTCAGCTGGCAGACTTATACATCTCCCGAATAGTGTCCCTTCATGGTGTTCCTTTGGAAATTAACTCGGATCGAGGAAGTCTTTTCACCTCTTGATTTTGGGAAAGTTTCCAAAATGCTATGGGAACCCGTCTCTCCTTTAGCACTGCATTCCACCCTCAGTCGAGTGGTCAAGTGGAACGCGTCAACCAGATTCTAGAAGACATGCTTCGAGCCTCTGTTATCTCATTCAGAATGGACTGGGAAAGTGCCTTCCATTTGCCGAATTCGCTTACAACAACAGCTATCAATCTAGCTTGGGTAAAGCCCCTTTTGAAGTTCTCTATGGACGATGGTGTCGAACACCCCTTAACTGGTCAGAGACCGGGGAAAGACAATTCTTTGGCCCGGATATGATTCAGGAAGCAGAAGAACAAGTTCGCATCGTTCGTGAAAAGTTGAAAACAGCCCAATCTCGTCAAAAGAGTCAATATGATCGAAAACATAAGGCTATGACTTTTGAGGTTGACGAGAAGGCTTATCTTCGGGTCACCCCTCTGAAGGGAACCCATCGTTTCGGTATCAAAGGCAAATTGGCTCCTCGTTACATTGGACCTTTTCGCATTCTTGCCAAACGAGGGGAAGTTGCCTACCAGCTGGAACTACCTCCGCATCTCTCCAGAGTCCACGATGTCTTCCACGTTTCTCAACTCAGGCGTTGCTTCTCGGATCCTATCCGTGAAGTGGACCACGAAACGCTTGATCTCCAAGATAATCTTACATATCGAGAGTACCCCGTTCGTATCCTCGATCAGGCCGAGCGTATCACCCGACGTCAGAACATCAAGTTCCTCAAAGTACAATGGTCGCACCATTCTGAGGATGAAGCAACCTGGGAAAGGGAAGATCGTCTTCGACTTGAGTATCCCGCCTTCTTCCCGGAGGAACCCAAATCTCGGGACGAGATTCTTTTGAGTGGGGGTGAGTTGTCACACCCTAGCTAGTCATGCATTAGAGTGTTGCATCATGTTTACTCTTTCATCAGAAACTTGAAATGGGGATCTGTGAAACCCTCAGAATCATTTTGAAAATGATCCAAATAAAAACTTCTCCAAAAGGGTCCAAGAAAATGCTCATGTTGCTCTTTGAAAATATTGGACAGAGATAAAAAATCAAACCAATATTTTTAGTGGCTCATGGACATTTATTTTGGGCATTTGGAATTAATGCATAAATATTTGCATTGGAAATATATTTCTATATATATTAATATATGTCCAAATATTATGCCAATTATAAAGGAGCTCTGGAATAATATATCTAGCCCCTGCAAAAATTGGCATAAGTTAAATAAATGATTTAATATATTATTTAAATCAAAACAAATGTCAGAAATTAGAAAACAGAAAATAAATAAAGGGAGAAACTTACCTGGGCTCCTCCCTGTGCAGCCCAGCCAGCTGGCCGGCCCAGCCAGCAGGCGGCCCAGCCCGTCTCCCTCCTCTGTCGTCTTCGTCCCGATAGAGGGAGGGGAGTGTGGCCGGCGCGCGCGCCCGCCACCGCGCCACGCCACCTCTCTCCCTGCCTGCCTGCCCTCCCCTCCTCGCCTCGATGCCCTGGACGACACCACGCCTCCCCCCCTGCTCTCTCTCACTCTCCCTCGGCTCTCCCCTCCTCTCCCTCGCTCTCTCTCTCACACGGCCGAACACCACCGTTGCCGCCGTTCGCCTTAGCAGCCGTCTCCGGCCACCCCTCGCTCCCCCGACTAGCTCAGAAGCTCCGCCACAACCCCCTCTTCC
>NW_021265984.1:0-950 GCF_002162155.2 Triticum dicoccoides
GGCGGCGATGCAGGGCTTCCGGGGAGCTGTGGAGCGGTGGGGAGGAAGAGGGAGTCGAGGCGGAGCTCCTGAGCTAGTCGGGGGAGCGAGGGGTGGTCGGAGATGGCTGCTATGGCGAACGGCGGCGACGGTGGTGCTCGACCGCGTGAGAGAGAGAGCGAGGGAGAGGAGGGAAGAGTCGGGAGAGAGTGAGAGAGAGCAGGGGGGGATCGGGACGGCCTGCGGGAGTCGTCCACGCGGCCAGGAGCTCGTCGGCAAGCAGGAGGTGGCCGCGCGGCCGTGCGCGCGCGAGCACGCAGCAGCTTCGGGGCGAGGGGAGGAAGACGACGGAGGGCTGCAGTGGTGGGCTGGGCCGGCTGCTGGCTGGGCCGGCCAGCTGGCTGGGCCGCACAGTGGAGGAGCCCAGGTAAGTTTTTCCCCTTTTCTTCTGTTTCTGTTTTTATTTAATATATCTGCAACTTTGTTGAATTTAGTAAAATACCTAGGCAAGTTCAAAAATCACCAAACTATTCCTGGCCCATAGTTGGATTATTTCCAACATGAAACATTTTAGTTTGGAGATATTTGAGCATTTAAATATTTTATATTATTTTAAATGCCCAAATTCAAATATTTATGATTTAATTCAAAAACCCTAGGATGGCCTAGGAAAATGTGCACCACTTTTGGCAGAGGTTCTGAACCAAGGCAAAAATGATGGGCATTTTAGAAGGGCATTTCAGGTTCATTGAAAAATTATTTTAGTAACCCTAGTTGGTTTCAGAGGGGACTGGGGGTTCTGTCATCCCCATTTCAAGTTTCTGATGAAAGAATAAACATGATGCAACACTCTAATGCATGACTAGCTAGGGTGTGACAACTCACCCCCACTCAAAAGAATCTCGTCCCGAGATTTGGGTTCCTCCGGGAAGAAGGCGGGGTACTCGAGTCGAAGACGATCCTCCCTTTCC
>NW_021265985.1:0-1001 GCF_002162155.2 Triticum dicoccoides
GGGAAAAAGAGAAGATGAAACAAATGAAACCGAGAATTTTAAGGGCCTCCGGAATAAAGAATTAATCACTTGGATGAACAAGAATAAGAATTATGTTATGCTTATCCTTCACCAATTAAATTGATGACAATCAACGGATTTGGCATACTACTTATTCTCGTAGAAAGGATTAAAAGAGATATATCAAAACTTGAGAAGGTCTTCAACGAACCACCGGTAGGATTGGAACAACAAATGAATTGATATGATGAACAAGGAAGAGAGATCTTGAAAGAACCACCATAAGAATTGAAAATGATCGAAGTAGGGGTGCATCACCGGTAAGAATTAGCAAATGAACGAAGGTGCTTGAGACAAACTAGATACATGAGAACAAAGAGATCAAGAACTGATTAGAGGATATTCGATAGATGCACCGGCAAGATAGGAGAATGATAACTGACGGCTAAGAATGAATAAACCTGAATTGATGGACTCCGGATGACAAACTGAGAAGACTCTTGAATATCTTCTGATGGGTGAAAAAGATTCTCACAATCGAAAACAATTATGAGAGGATGGCAACAAGCTAGCACCATGAATCTTGAAGAGAATAGAGCAAGATTAAAGAGAAACTCTTCTTCGGTCTTCAAATGATGAGAATGACAACGAGAAACACCACCAAGAATTATTGAGGCACACCGGAAGAATCAAAAGCGAAGAGGTTGAGCCAACTATGAAAAGAATTTGAAAGATCTTGGAGAAAAGCATTTGACTGATGATAACTCATTCTTACGTCAAACTTAGAGAAGAATTTAGGATAGCTCTGGGAAAATAGAAGAGTCAGGTAAGATCCTGGGAAAAGACCTGTGGGTTAGAGCCCACTCAAAAGAACACCGTTGAAAAGATTTAAAAGAGATGTTGCACCGGTTGAATTAAATGACTTGAATGAGATACCAATCTCGAAAGAGCTTGAACGAATGCAGAGTGGAAACACGAATCTTCGAGATATCTTGAGCACT
>NW_021265986.1:0-2660 GCF_002162155.2 Triticum dicoccoides
GATCAAAGTAAGGGTTGGACTGGGGTATTGATCCACAGAAGACAAGTGCTTAAACTTGCCCGGGAATTGGATCAAGGAAGAACATATGGTCGGGACCATGATTGCAAAGGATCAATTCAACGAAACCAAAGGATATTATATCAAGGAAGTAGCTATTATTACAAGAAGCTTCCAGGATAGGATATACATCGCGTCCATGGGCATGAACACAAAGTTCAAGGTCGACTCCCACTTCTCCAATGCATACCCTTTCATTCACTTCTCGCTTTCGATGAAGTTATAGCGTTGAAATTTTACCTGGTGAAATACCAGATGAGTATGACTCGTGAAATCTTCCGAGTTCACACATATTAAGGAAGGCATAGGTTCAACCCATCCGGGCATCTTACGAACATATACCACAAACTTCGGGGTAATTAATACAAGCTCGAAAGTAGAGCATTGTTGGTCAAGCAGAGGATACAATGTACCAAAGGCATTATGTATCAGGGGAAAGAGCTCACGAGGTGATTAATTATGAAGGACATAAAATCCAACAAAGGAACCGATGGTCCACAACGGAGCTGGTGTGGGTATCGATACTCTATCAAAGGAAGAAGGAATGCAAGTGCACCGGATTATAGAAACAACTGACTAACTCAATTTTCAAATGCAAAGGAATTATGATTCCCAAATCAAGGGATCAGAAGCAATGCTCTGATTAGGGGTGGATAAGTTGAATAGCCTTAGGGTACAATCAAAGACAATTCGATTGGTCGAGAACCAATTCCAGTTAAAAGAATGGCAGCTTAGCCGGAGAAGTAATTTATAAGGATCAATGATGATTGCGTGCATTCGCAAACATATTGAGTCAACAGACTCAAAATGATAATGACAAGGAATGTCATTAAGACTACGAGACTTATGGGATTAACCATAATGCGAGCAAGCAAGAATTTCAAGAGCCAAAGGCTCCAGAGGATTTTCAGAAGATCGAATAATATTTCGAAGACTTTTGTGAAACTCATGAACAACTGGGGATGAGCGGATACTCGATAATTGCAATAATTAACCGTAGGGGTATTCAGGTGACAAAGAACAGCAAGGCAGTAAGCTCAAAGGATTATCGAAACAACGACGAGTTTTCAGGTTATCTTGTAATAACAAGACCAACTGGGGATGAATGTAAGAATAACAACTGCAAGTAGTTATCCATAAGGGTTTGCGGTGGAAGGGGAATTGCAAACGCGATGAACACAAGTTCTCGGGTTAACAGCGGAGAGTATCTTCAGGGTCTTCTGGTGCAGCAGACGATCATCAGTAACAAGGGGCTCTCCGGGTGAAAGTGATAACGAGATCCTATTGTTAGATTTAGTAAACTTCATTTAACCCGAATAGAGGAGAGATCAGCGTCCCAGAGTAAAGGTCGAGGAGTAAAAGATCCTAGTACCACCCAATGGCGACGTGGGCCCATGGGCCACACAGCCATGTTAGTAAAAGTTTTTCAACGACTGGACTCGACTTCGGCCAAGGAGTTGGAAAGGGGATTCCTACAGGCAGTCGGCTCTGATACCAACTTGTGACGCCCCCGATTTAATCGTACACTAATCATGCACGCAAATGTGTACGATCAAGATCAGGGACTCACGGGAAGATATCACAGCACAACTCTAAAACATAAATAAGTCATACAAGCATCATAATACAAGCCAGGGGCCTCGAGGGCTCGAATACAAGTGCTCGATCATAGACGAGTCAGCGGAAGCAACAATATCTGAGTACAGACATAAGTTAAACAAGTTGCCATAAGATGGCTAGCACAAACTGGGATACAGATCGAAAGAGGCGCAGGCCTCCTGCCTGGGATCCTCCTAACTACTCCTGGTCGTCGTCAGCGGGCTGCACATAGTAGTAGGCACCTCCGGTGTAGTAGGGGTCGTCGTCGACGGTGGCGTCTGGCTCCTGGACTCCCGCATCTGGTTGCGACAACCAGAAAGAAAGGAAAGGGGGAAAAAGGGGGAGAAAGCAACCGTGAGTACTCATCCAAAGTACTCGCAAGCAAGGAACTACACTACATATGCATGGGTATATGTGTAAGGAGGCCATATCGGTGGACTGAACTGCAGAATGCCAGAATAAGAGGGGGATAGCTAGTCCTATCGAAGACTACGCTTCTGGCAGCCTCCGTCTTGCAGCATGTAGGAGAGAGTAGATTGAAGTCCTCCAAATAGCATCTCCAAGTAGCATCTCCAGTAGCATCGCATAGCATAATCCTACCCGGCAATCCTCTCCTCGTCGCCCTGCGGAAAAGCGATCACCGGGTTGTCTGTGGAACTTGGAAGGGTGTGTTTTATTAAGTATCCGGTTCTAGTTGTCATAAGGTCAAGGTACAACTCCAAGTCGTCCTGTTACCGAAGATCACGGCTATTCGAATAGATTAAACTTCCCTGCAGGGGTGCACCACATAGCCCAACACGCTCGATCCCATTTGGCCGGACACACTTTCCTGGGTCATGCCCGGCCTCGGAAGATCAACACGTCGCAGCCCCACCTAGGCAAAACAGAGAGGCCAGCACGCCGGTCTAAACCTAAGCGCACAGGGGTCTGGGCCCATCGCCCATAGCACACCTGCACGTTGCGTACGCGGCCGAAAGCAGACCTAGCCTAGTGGCGTTCCAGTC
>NW_021265987.1:0-1154 GCF_002162155.2 Triticum dicoccoides
GAATATTATCAGGAATTACAAACTGGCATGATTAGATGTGGTATTGTTGAGGAGAATGAAGCTATGCTTGCACGTTTTCTGGGTGGATTAAATAGAGAGATTCAGACCATTCTAGACTATAAGGAGTATACTAATATCACTCGTTTATTCCATCTTGCTTGTAAAGCTGAACGTGAAGTGCAGGATCGACAAGCATTGGGGCGAACTAACTTTTCTGCAGGCCGACCTTCATCATGGACACCACGTGCATCTTCTACTTCAACTGCACCAGCACCTCCATCCGGTGCCACCTCCAGCCGTGATACAAGAAAACAGGCACAACCACCATTATCTTCCAAGAGCGCACCTGCGGGTCCTGCACAGCGTTCTTCTTCTTCCATGGCATCAACAGGGCACACAAGTGATATTATTTGTCGTCGTTGTAAGGGAGGAGGTCATTATGCGAGGGAATGCAAATCTCCGCGTGTGATGATTACTACCGCGGATGGTGGATATGAGTCCGCTAGTGACTATGATGAAGAGACATTGGCTCTTATTACACGTGAAGAACATGGTGGAGATGATTCTGATCATGAGACGCAATACATGGCTCCTGAAGACGCTGACAGGTATGAATGTTTAGTTGCTCAACGTGTTTTGAGTGTGCAGGTCACACAAGCTGAGCAAAATCAGAGGCACAATTTGTTCCATACCAAGGGAGTTGTGAAGGAACGTTCTGTGCGCGTCATAATAGACGGGGGGAGCTGCAACAACTTGGCTAGCATGGAGATGGTGGAGAAGCTTTCTCTCACCACAAGACCACATCCACATCCTTACTACATCCAATGGTTCAACAACAGCGGCAAGGTTAAGGTAACACGTACTGTTCGTGTGCATTTTAGTATCTCTACATATGCTGATTATGTTGATTGTGATGTGGTACCTATGCAAGCATGTTCCTTATTACTTGGTAGACCATGGCAATTTGATAAAAATTCTGTACACCATGGTAGAAACAATCACTATACTCTTGTTCATAAGGATAAAAATATTACTTTGCTTCCTATGACTCCTGATTCCATTTTGAAAGATGATATTAATAGAGCTACTAAAGCACAACAGGAGAAGAATAAGAGTGAAAATCAGATTGTGGCAAAAGAATTTGAGCAACAAAT
>NW_021265988.1:0-905 GCF_002162155.2 Triticum dicoccoides
CCAAAGTCATTGCCACCGAGCTGCTAGAGCTTCGTGATGAACTATAACATATCAGGGATAAATAAGATGATCCTTGAGGTATTCACGATGTTTGACACCGCGAAAGTAGAAATCAAGAAGGAGCATCAATTGTTGATGGTTGGTGAAACCACTAGTTTCAAGAAGGGCAAGGGCAAGAAGGGATACTTCATGAAACGGCAAATCAGCTGCTGCTCCAGTGAAGAAACCCAAGGTTGAACCCAAACCCGAGACTAAGTGCTTCTGTAATAAGGGGAACAGTCACTAGAGCAGAATTACCCTAGATACTTGCTAGATGAGAAGGCTGGCAAGGTCGATAGAAGTATATTGGATATACATTATGTTAATGTGTACTTTACTAGTACTCCTAGTAGCACCAGGGTATAAGATACTGGTTCGGTTGCTAAGTGTTAGTAACTCGAAATAAAAGGCTACGGAATAAATGGAGACTAGCTAAAGGTGAGCTGACGATATATGTTGGAAGTGTTTCCAAGGTTGATATGATCAAGCATCGCACGCTCCCTCTACCACCGAGATTGGTGTTTGCGTTGAGCATAGACATGATTGGATTATGTCTATCGCAATACGGTTATTCATTTAAGGAGAATAATGGTTACTCTGTTTATTTGAATAATACCTTCAATGGTCTTACACCTAAAATGAATGGTTTATTGAATCTCGATCGTAGTGATACACATTTTCATGCCAAAAGATATAAGATAGTAATGATAGTACCACTTACTTGTGGCACTGCCATGTAAGTCATAATGGTATAAAACGCATGAAGAAGCTCCATGTTGATGGATCTTTGGACTCACTCGTTTTTGAAAAGTTTGAGACATGCGAACCATGTCTATTGGTGTATATGCATGAAGAAACTCCATGCA
>NW_021265989.1:0-1262 GCF_002162155.2 Triticum dicoccoides
CCTCGGGCTCCATTCCGGCGAACCCCGGCCACCCCCGCACCTCCCGTTGGTCCCCCTAGATGCGCACGGGCGCGGGCTACCTCCTGGTGCCCTTGGCGCGTCGATCCGATGCCCCTAGCGCAAGTCCGGCGTTCCCCCGCCGTGCGGAATGGTCGCCGCCGGCGAAACTCCGGCGACTGCCGATGTGGCACGCCTAATTAGCACTAATGACCACACTAAACACCCCCACAGCCACTGACAGTGGGCCCCACCCCTGGTCAAACCCCAGTCAGCGCTGGGTTTGACCGGGATTAGCTCCTGTGTCACTGACGTGTGGACCCCACACGTCAGGTTTGACCCTGACCGACCCCTGTTGACTTGCTGACGTCACGGTGACGCACTGCTGACGCAGTAAATGTTTTCTGGAATTTAAATAATTCTTAAATGATTTATTATTTCCAGAAAATAGCTAAAACTTCAATAAATCATAGAAAATTAACCGTAACTCCAAATTAAATAATTTATATATGAAAAATTATCAGAAAAATTCAAGGAATCCATCTGTACCATTTTCATGCATGTTAGAACAACTTGTCACTACTGTTTAGGACAAATGAAGTGAACGGCATTTAAATAATCACATATGGAGTTTGAATTTGAACCTAGGATTCAAACCAACTCCATTTAACTTGTTGCTAGATGCATTAGCTCAAAACACCAACATGTTGCCATGTCATAGCATGCATCATATTGTGCATTGCATTGATTGTGTTTCCTTCTGTTTGCCGGTGTTGCTCCCTCTCGATAGACGTGTACCGACGATGTGATCGATGACACCGATGAAGAGCTATATTATCTTCAGAAGTGCCAGGCAAGCAAACCCCCCTTGTTCATTCCGATAAAATCCCACTCTCTCGCTCCTGCTCTCTTTTACTGCATTAGGACAACAACGACATATTTGATACTTGCTGCGGTAGCTGAACCCTTTATCCTTTGCATGACCTGTCATTGCCACAGTAAATAGATGAAACCCACTAGCATGAGTAGGAGTTGTTTGAGCCCTATTGTGCCTACTCATTCATGCTTGTTTGTCATGCCTGCTACTGCTTAGAGTTGAGTCAGGTCTGATTCATCGGGGATGAATCAGAGGCGTGTGAACATGTCCTACTGTGTGTGAGCTAAGTGTGTGAACACGATTTGGTAAAGGTAGCGGTGAGAGGCCATGTAGGAGTACATGGTGGGTTGTCTCATTGCAGCCGTCCTCAGGAACTGAGTTCTGTGTT
>NW_021265990.1:0-1860 GCF_002162155.2 Triticum dicoccoides
GCATGGTATCATCATTTCACCTGCATAGCATGTGCGAAAGAGTAGAGAGGGTCACGGCAAAAACTAGATGCACTTCGTGTACAAACTGGACAATCTCTTTCGGAGTATGAGGCTTTCGGACGAGAACTCATATGTTACACGGGCACTTCAATGTTTTTTAAACTTATTTGAACTCTGGACTTCTTTTGTGCGCAGTATGCAGCATTCAAAGTGACGTCATCAATTTCCAACATGTTCTGACATCATTTGTTGTTTTTCAATCATTTACGTAATTGTTTAGAGAGCTAAATGTCTGTGAAATTGAAAATCACTACAAAATGAACTGTGAAAATGTTGAAACTTGGCATGGTATCATCATTTCACCCGCATAGCATGTGCGAAAGAGTAGAGAGGGTCACGGCAAAAACTGGATGCACTTTGTGTACAAACTAGACAATATCTTTCGGAGTATCAGGGTTTCGGACAAGAACTCATCTGTTACACGGGAACTTCAATGTTTTTTAACCTTATTTGAACTCCGGACTTCTTTTGTGTTCAGTATGCAGCATTCAAAGCAACATCATCAATTTCCAACATGTTTTGACATAATTTGTTGTTTTTCAGTCATTTACGTAATAGTTTAGAGAGCTAAATGACCGTGAAATTGAAAATCACTACAAAATGAACTGTGAAAATGTTGAAACTTGGCATGGTATCATCATTTCAACCGCATAGCATGTGCGACAGAGTAGAGAGGGTCACGGCAAAAACTGGACGCACTTCGTCTACAAACTGGACAATCTCTTTTGGAGTATGAGGCTTTCGGACGAGAACTCATCTGTTACACGGGCACTTCAATGTTTTTTAAACTCATTTGAACTCCGGACTTCTTTTGTGTTCAGTATGCAGCATTCGAAGCAACGTCATCAATTTCCAACATGTTCTGACTACATTTGTTGTTTTTCAGTCATTTACATAATTGTTTGGAGAGCTAAATGATCGTGAAATTGAAAATCACTACAAAAGGAACTGTGAAAATGTTGAAACTTGGAATGGTATCATCATTTCACCCGCATAGCATGTGTGAAAGAGTAGAGAGGGTCACGGCAAAAACTGGACGCACTTCGTCTACAAACTGGACAATCTCTTTTGGAGTATCAGGGTTTCGGACAAGAACTCATCTGTTACACGGGCACTTCAATGTTTGTTAACCTTATTTGAACTCCGTACTTCTTTTGTGTTCAGTATGTAGCATTCAAAGCAACGTCATCAATTTCCAACATGTTCTGACATCATTTGTTGTTTTTCAGTCATTTACGTAATTGTTTAGAGGGCTAAATGACCGTGAAATTGAAAATCACTACAAAATGAACTGTTAAAATGTTGAAAGTTGGAATGGTATCATCATTTCACCCGCATAGCATGTGCGAAAGAGTAGAGAGGGTCACGGCAAAAACTGAACGCACTTTGTGTACAAACTGGATAATCTCTTTCGGAGTATCAGGGTTTCGGACGAGAACTCATCTGTTACATGGGCACTTCCATGTTTTTAAAACTTATTTGAACTCCCGACTTCTTTTGCGTTCAGTATGCAGCATTCAAAGCAACGTCATCAATTTCCAACATGTTCTGACTACATTTGTTGTTTTTCAGTCATTTACCTAATTGTTTGGAGAGCTAAATAACTGTCAAATTGAAAATCACTACAAAATGAACTGTGAAAATGTTGAAACTTGGAATGGTATCATCATTTCACCCGCATAGCATGTGCGAAAGAGTAGAGAGGGTCACGGCAAAAACTGGATGCACTTCGTGTACAAACTGGACAATATCTTTCGGAGTATGAGGCTTTCGGACGAGAACTCATCTGTTACACGGGCA
>NW_021265991.1:0-555 GCF_002162155.2 Triticum dicoccoides
AAATGAACTCTGAAAAAGTTGAAACTTGGCATGGTATCATCATTTCACCCACATAGTTTGTTCAAAAAAGTATAGAGGGTTACGGCAAAAATTGGATGCACTTCGTTTACAAACTGGACAATCTCTTTCGAAGTATTCAGGTTTCCGACGAAATTAAACTCATCTGTTACAAAGGCATTTCATTTTTTTAAACTTATTACAACTCCAGACTTTTTGTGCATTCAGTATGCATCATTCAAAGCGACGCCATCAACTTTCAACCATTTCTGCCTTCATTTGCTATTTTTCATGCATTCAATGATTTGTTTTGAGAACTAAATGACCTGGAAATTGAAAAGCACTACAAATGAACTCTGAAAAAGTGGAAACTTGGCATGGTATCATCATTTCACCCACATAGATTGTTCAAAAAAGTACAGAGGGTTACAGCAAAAACTGGATGCACTTTGTTTACAAACTGGACAATCTCTTTCGAAGTATTCAGGTTTCTAACGAAATTAAACTCATCTGTTACAAAGGCATTTCATTTTTTTAAACTTATTACAACTCCAGACT
>NW_021265991.1:700-1261 GCF_002162155.2 Triticum dicoccoides
CATAGATTGTTCAAAAAAGTACAGAGGGTTACGACAAAAACTGGATGCACTTCCTTTACAAACTGGACAATCTCTTTCGAAGTATTCAGGTTTCTAACGAAATTAAACTCATATGTTACAAAGGCATTTCATTTTTTTAAACTTATTACAACTCCAGACTTTTTGTGCATTCAGTATGCATCATTCAAAGCGACGCCATCAACTTTCAACCATTTCTGCATTCATTTGCTATTTTTCATGCATTCAATGATATGTTTTGAGAACTAAATGACCTGGAAATTGAAAAGCACTACAAATGAACTCTGAAAAAGTTGAAACTTGGCATGGTATCATCATTTCACCCACATAGATTGGTCAAAAAAGTAGAGAGGGTTACTGCAAAAACTGGATGCACTTCGTTTACAAACTGGACAATCTCTTTCAAACTATTCAGGTTTCTGACGAAATTAAACTCATTTGTTACAAAGGCATTTCATTTTTTTAAACTTATTACAACTCCAGACTTTTTGCGCATTCAGTATGCATCATTCAAAGCGACGCCATCAACTTTCAACCATTTCT
>NW_021265992.1:0-1084 GCF_002162155.2 Triticum dicoccoides
GCGATGACGCGGACAAGGCCAGAGCCACCGGAGCTAGCTACCGAGCACGGCAACGTGCTCCACACCTCACCAGGAACCTAACTCACACACCAACTTCCCCTCCCGTGCCCCCTAACGCCAACCCCGACCTCGCCCGAACTCCGGCCACCGCCGCGAGCTTGCCTCCGGTGAGCTCGGGCCACCTCAGCCCCTGCCGTTTGCACAGATGGATGCGGGCGAGTCCTAGCTCCACGTAGACGCCCTCATCCGCCCGTTTGGCCGCCGGAGCAAGAAATCCGAAGGCCTCCGCCGTCTCGGCCTCGCCGGTGTCAAGCCGCCGGCAGGTTAGGCCCTGCTGACCAGGGGTTTGACCCCCCCTGGGTCGATGACAGGTGGGGCCAGCCCCCCTGTTAATTAGTTTAGTTTATTTTAATTTAATTACCCCCCTGCTGACACTGACATGTGGGCCCTAGTGCCCTAATCTTTAATTAAACTAAACTAAACCCCCCCTGTTTAACCTGTGACGCTGACATATGGGCCCCACTGGTCAGGTTTGACCCTGACCGGCCCTGTTGACTTGCTGACGTCATGCCAACGTCATGCTGACGCAATAATTCCTTTCTGGAATTTAAATAAATCTTAAATGATTTAATAATTCCAGAATATATTCTATACTTCTAAAAATCATAGAAATTCAACCGTAACTCCAAATTAAATAAATTATATATGAAAAATTATCAGAAAAATTCAAGGAATCCATCTGTACCATTTTCATGCATGTTAGAACAACTTATAGCTGCTGTTTAGCACAAATCAATTAAATGGCATTTGAATAATCACATGTGGAGTTTGAATTTGAATCTTGTATTCAAACCAACTTCATTTAATCTGTTGCTAGTTGCATTAGCCCAAAACACATTCATTTTGCCATGTCATGATCATGCATCATATTGTGCATTGCATTGATTGTGTTCCCTTCTATGTTGCCGGTAATTGTCCCCTCGCGATAGACGTGATACCGATGATGTGATCGTTGACACTGATGAAGACTCAATGCTATCTTCAGAAGTGCCAGGCAAGCAAAACCCCCTTGTTCATTCCGATA
>NW_021265993.1:0-1676 GCF_002162155.2 Triticum dicoccoides
GTGGCTATTCATTGACTCTCCTCCTGTCTTAATGGGAGTACCTAGAACTCATTTAGATGAGATATAATTTGGTCTCATTCACTTTGAAAACAAGAACAAATACAACCCACGTCAGCATACACGCATCTTATAGCATCACATCCAATGGCTATAAAAGGTGAATGAGACCAAATTATATCTCATTTAGATGAGTTCTAGCAAAACTCTTCTTAATACTTATATGTAGGGGACATGCACAACGTCAACTGTATTTTGCAACATTGAACTAACACTAGGATAATCAAGACCAACGGACCATTTACAATATTGAACATCTACTAACGCTAAAGGATTACAATGACCAGGACCATTTGCAATATTGAAGATCTACTAACGCTAAAGGATAACAAAGACCAGTCGACTAAGCTAACATGAAAACGTGGTAGGTGTACTGAGATCTGGCGGGCAATGGTTGGATCCCGCGACAATGACGCTGGAGGAGCATCATTACCTTTCCTGAGGCCTTGTTTTGGAAGAATATTTTTAGTAGTCTGTTGTCCCTGAGGCCAAAAATGCTACACGTACAAAACATTATTACAAAACCTACCAAACTTTCCTTTCCACTAATCAAACTCCCCCAAGCCCCTCCCCCTGATTTTCAGGGTAGGCTGGCGCCCTCAGTAAACTCCTTTTTTTGGGGTGTTAAAACAATTTCATTGCTCAACTGTTGAAATATTCGTTCCTACATAGCAGAGAAACATCTGCAGGTCCAGAGCGCAACCAAACTGCACTTCGTCCCTCCGATTGTCCGAAAGCAGCAAAGGTGTGGCTAACAGCATTCTGGTTCCTACTTACATGAGCAATAGAGATATCGATTACGTAAAACTGCCATATCTTTACGTAATCCTCTCACCCTGTGTCCTGTGAATCATTAGTAGGTGTAGCAAATCTCCACAGACGATGGACAACGTTCATGTTGGTCTATTTGCAAGCGGTTGGCTGTGTCAGAACTCCTTCGTTTCACTTTCTTCTTTGACTTTGTGCTTTCTCGATACACTATCATTAGTAGGTCTCAATAATATTTTGCCGTGGCATAGATCTCATGTAATTGATGTTATTTTAATATCAAAATATAATACCCTTTGTCAAAACACATGTACTAAAAGGGCTACCGCCATCTATGACTATATTACTCCGTCCATTTTACAATGATCATACATGCTCGGTCGACTTCTAGTTGTTGGAATTCAAATCCAACGATTGTTGTTCATATTCCTCATGTAGCCATAAATATTAACCAATAAGCTCCCCTGGCCTGAACCGACAACCTTTTCCCTCTCCTTAAGCTCCGATACATCGTCCCATGCTCGGGCTTGGTGCCTGTCTAATCCAAGCGATAAGGTTGATCGTAATGGGAGTATCATAGGTAGTATCATGCATGCCAACTATAAAAATTTGATAAGGTGACATAGAATTAAATGAAGAAAGAGTGGGGTGAGTATCATATCATGATACTGTATCATATTAAATGTTATGCTAATATGTATCATGCATGTCAATAAATGAAGTTATCTATAATACTAACACATGATATTATGCACTACGGGTGTAGTATCATACATTAGTATCATATACATGATACTCACCATTACGATCAGCCTAAAAAAAATCCTCACGAACTTGTGAACCATGGTCCT
>NW_021265994.1:0-1829 GCF_002162155.2 Triticum dicoccoides
TGATACTTCGAAGGAGATTGTCTGTTTTGTACACGAAGTGCATCCAGTTTTTGCCGTAAGCCTCTGTACTTTCTTGCACATGCTATGTGGGTGAAATGATGATACCATGCCAACTTGGAATATTTTCAGAGTTCATTTCAAATGCTTTTCAATTTCATGGTCTTATAGCTGAAAATAATCAGTAAATGCATGAAAAATAACAAATGAAGTCGGAAAGGGTTGTAAATTAATGATGTGGCTTTGAATGGTGCATTTTGAACACAGAAAAACTATGGAGTTCAAATAAGTTCAAAAAAATGAAATCCCTTTGAAACAGATGAATTTCCGTATGAAACCCTGATACTTCGAAGGAGATTGTTTGTTTTGTACACGAAGTGCATCCAATTTTTGCCGTAAGCCTCTGTACTTTCTTGCACATGCTATGTGGGTGAAATGATGATACCATGCCAACTTGGAACATTTTCAGAGCTCATTTCAAATGCTTTTCAATTTGATGGTCTTATAGCTGAAAATAATCAGTAAATGCCTGAAAAATAACAAATGAAGTCGGAAAGGATTGTAAATTAACGATGTGGCTTTGAATCGTGCACTTGGAACACAGAAAAACTATGGAGTTCAAATAAGTTCAAAAAAATGAAATCCCTTTGTTACAGACGAGTTTCCGTATGAAACCCTGATACTTCGAAGGAGATTGTCTGTTTTGTACACGAAGTGCATCCAGTTTTTGCAGTAAGCCTCTGTACTTTCTTGCACATGCTATGTGGGTGAAATGATGATACCATGCCAACTTGGAACATTTTTAGAGGTCATTTCAAATGCTTTTCAATTTCATGGTCTTATAGCTAAAAACAATTAGTAAATGCATGAAAAATAACAAATGAAGTCGGAAAGGGTTGTAAATTGATGGTGTGGCTTTGAATGGTGCATTTTGAACACAGAAAAACTATGGAGTTCAAATAAGTTCAAAAAAATGAAATCCCTTTGTTACAGACGAGTTTCCGTTTGAAACCGTGATACTTCGAAGGAGATTGTCTGTTTTGTACACGAAGTGCATCCAGTTTTTGCCGTAAGCCTCTGTACTTTCTTGCACATGCTATGTGGGTGAAATGATGATACCATGCCAACTTGGAACATTTTCAGAGTTCATTTCAAATGCTTTTCAATTTCATGGTCTTATAGCTGAAAATAATCAGTAAATGCATGAAAAATAAAAATGAAGTCGGAAAGGGTTATAAATTAATGATGTGGCTTTGAATGGTGAATTTTGAACACAGAAAAACTATGGAGTTCAAATAAGTTAAAAAAAATGAAATCCCTTTGTAACATACGAATTTCCGTATGAAACCCTGATACTTCGAAGGAGATTGTCTGTTTTGTACATGAAGTGCATCCAAATTTTGTCGTAAGCCTCTGTACTTTCTTGCACATGCTATGTTGTTGAAATGATGATACCATGCCAACTTGGAACCTTCTCAGAGTTCATTTCAAATGCTTTTCAATCTCATGGTCTTATAGCTTAAAATAATTAGTAAATGGATGAAAAATAATAAATGAAGTCGGAAAGGGTTGTAAATGGATGGTGTGGCTTTGAATAGTGCATTTTGAACACAGAAAAACTATGGAGTTCAAATAAGTTCAAAAAAAATGAAATCCCTTTGTTATAGACGAGTTTCCGCATGAAACCTTGATACTTCGAAAGAGATTGTCTGTTTTGTACATGAAGTGCATCCAGTTTTTGTCGTAAGCCTATGTACTTTCTTGCACATGCTATGTGGGTGAATTGATGATACCATGCCAACTAGGAACCTTTTCAGAGTTCATTTCAAATG
>NW_021265994.1:1875-5704 GCF_002162155.2 Triticum dicoccoides
TGAAAAATAACAAATGAAGTCGGAAAGAGTTGTAAATTGATGATGTGGCTTTGAAAGGTGCATTTTGAACACAGAAAAACTATGGAGTTCAAATAAGTTCAAAAAATGAAATCCCTTTGTTACAGACGAGTTTCCGCATGAAACCCTGATACTTCGAAGGAGATTGTCTGTTTTGTACACCAAGTGCATCCAGTTTTTGCCGTCAGGCTCTGTACTTTTTTGCACATGCTATGTGGGTGAAATGATGATACCATGCCAACTTGGAACCTTTTCAGTGTTCATTTCAAATGCTTTTCAATTTCATGCTCTTATAGCTCAAAATAATCAGTAAATGCCTAAAAAATAACCAATGAAGTCAAAAAAGGTTGTAAATTGATGATGTGGCTTTGAATGGTGCATTTTGAACACATAAAAACTATGGAGTTCAAATAAGTTCAAAAAAATGAAATCCCTTTGTTACAGATGAGTTTCCGTGTGAAACCCTGGTACTTCGAAGGATATTGTCTGTTTTGTACACGAAGTGCATCCAGTTATGCCGAAAGCCTCTGTACTTTCTTGCACATGCTATGTGGGTGAAATGATGATACCATGCCAACTTGGAACCTTTTCAGAGTTCATTTCAAATGCTTTTCAATTTAATGGTCTTATAGCTCAAAATAATCAGTAAATGCATGAAAAATAACAAATGAAGTCGGAAAGGGTTGTAAATTGATGATGTGGCTTTGAATGGTGCATTTTGAACACAGAAAAACTATGGAGTTCAAATAAGTTCGAAAAAATGAAATCCCTTTGTTACAAATGAGTTTCCGTATGAAACCCTGATACTTCGAAGGAGATTGTCTGTTTTGTACACGAAGTGCATCCAGTTTTTGCCGTAAGCCTCTGTACTTTCTTGCACATGCTATGTGGGTGAAATGATGATACCATGCCAACTTGGAATATTTTTAGAGTTCATTTCAAATGCTTTTCAATTTCATGGTCTTATAGCTGAAAATAATCAGTAAATGCATGAAAAATAACAAATGAAGTCGGAAAGGGTTGTAAATTAATGATGTGGCTTTGAATGGTGCATTTTGATCACAGAAAAACTATGGAGTTCAAATAAGTTCAAAAAAATGAAATCCCTTTGAAACAGATGAATTTCCGTATGAAACCCTGATACTTCAAAGGACATTGTCTGTTTTGTACACGAAGTGCATCCAATTTTTGCCGTAAGCCTCTGTACTTTCTTGCACATGCTATGTGGGTGAAATCATGATACCATGCCAACTTGGAACATTTTCAGAGCTCATTTCAAATGCTTTTCAATTTGATGGTCTTATAGCTGAAAATAATCAGTAAATGCATGAAAAATAACAAATGAAGTCGGAAATGATTGTAAATAAATGATGTGGCTTTGAATGGTGCATTTGGAACACAGAAAAACTATGGAGTTCAAATAAGTTCAAAAAAATGAAATCCCTTTGTTATAGACGAGTTTCCGTATGAAATCCTGATACTTCGAAGGAGATTGTCTGTTTTGTACACGAAGTGCATCCAGTTTTTGCCGTAAGCCTCTGTACTTTCTTGCACATGCTATGTGGGTTAAATGATGATACCATGCCAACTTGGAACATTTTCAGAAGTCATTTCAAATGCTTTTCAATTTCATGGTCTTATAGTTGAAAACAATTAGTAAATGCATGAAAAGTAACAAATGAAGTCGGAAAGGGTTGTAAATTGATGATGTGGCTTTGAATGGTGCATTTTGAACACAGAAACACTATGGAGTTCAAATAAGTTCGAAAAAATGAAATCCCTTTGTTACAGACGAGTTTCCGTATGTAACCGTGATACTTCGAAGGAGATTGTCTGTTTTGTACACGAAGTGCATCCAGTTTTTGCCGTAAGCCTCTGTACTTTCTTGCACATGCTATGTGGGTGAAATGATGATACCATGCCAACTTGGAACATTTTCAGAGTTCATTTCAAATGCTTTTCAATTTCATGGTCTTATAGCTGAAAATAATCAGTAAATGCATGAAAAATAACAAATGAAGTCAGAAAGGGTTGTAAATTAATGAGGTGGCTTTGAATGGTGCATTTTGAACACAGAAAAACTATGGAGTTCAAATAAGTTCAAAAAAAATGAAATCCCTTTGTAACATACAAATTTCCGTATGAAACCCTGATACTTCGAAGGAGATTGGCTGTTTTGTACATGAAGTGCATCCAAATTTTGTCGTAAGCCTCTGTACTTTCTTGCACATGCTATGTGGTTAAAATGATGATACCATGCCAACTTGGAACCTTCTCAGAGTTCATTTCAAATGCTTTTCAATTTCATGGTCTTATAGCTCAAAATAATTAGTAAATGGATGAAAAATAATAAATGAAGTCGGAAAGGGTTGTAAATGGATGGTGTGGCTTTGAATAGTGCATTTTGAACACAGAAAAACTATGGAGTTCAAATAAGTTCAAAAAAAAATGAAATCCCTTTGTTACAGACGAGTTTCCGCATGAAACCTTGATACTTCGAAAGAGATTGTCTGTTTTGTACATGAAGTGCATCCAGTTTTTGTCGTAAGCCTATGTACTTTCTTGCACATGCTATGTGGGTGAATTGATGATACCATGCCAAATAGGAACCTTTTCAGAGTTCATTTCAAATGCTTTTAAATTTCATGGTCTTATAGCTCAAAACAATTAGTAAATGCATGAAAAATAACAAATGAAGTCGAAAAGAGTTGTAAATTGATGATGTGGCTTTGAAAGGTGCATTTTGAACACAGAAAAACTATGGAGTTCAAATAAGTTCAAAAAATGAAATCCCTTTGTTACAGCCGAGTTTCCGCATGAAACCCTGATACTTCCAAGGAGATTGTCTGTTTTGTACACCAAGTGCATCCAATTTTTGCCGTAAGCCTCTGTACTTTTTTGCACATGCTATGTGGGTGAAATGACGATACCATGCCAACTTGGAACCTTTTGAGTGTTCATTTCAAATGCTTTTCAATTTCATGCTCTTATAGCTCAAAATAATCAGTAAATGCCTGAAAAATAACCAATGAAGTCAAAAAAGGTTGTAAATTGATGATGTGGCTTTGCATGGTGCATTTTGAACACAGAAAAACTATGGAGTTCAAATAAGTTCAAAAAAATGAAATCCCTTTGTTACAGACGAGTTTCCGTGTGAAACCCTGGTACTTCGAAGGATATTGTCTGTTTTGTACACGAAGTGCATCCAGTTATGCCGTAAGCCTATGTACTTTCTTGCACATGCTATGTGGGTGAAATGATGATACCATGCCAACTTGGAACCTTTTCAGAGTTCATTTCAAATGCTTTTCAATTTAATGGTCTTATAGCTCAAAATAATCACTAAATGCATGAAAAATAACAAATGAAGTCGGAAAGGGTTGTAAATTGATGATGTGGCTTTGAATGGTGCATTTTGAACACAGAAAAACTATGGAGTTCAAATAAGTTCAAAAAAATGAAATCCCTTTGTAACAGATGAATTTCCGTATGAAACCCTGATACTTCGAAGGAGATTGTCTGTTTTGTACACGAAGTGCATCCAATTTTTGCCGTAAGCCTCTGTACTTTCTTGCACATGCTATGTGGGTGAAATGATGATACCATGCCAACTTGGAACATTTTCAGAGCTCATTTCAAATGCTTTTCAATTTGATGGTCTTATAGCTGAAAATAATCAGTAAATGCCTGAAAAATAACAAATGAAGTCGGAAAGGATTGTAAATTAACGATGTGGCTTTGAATCGTGCACTTGGAACACAGAAAAACTATGGAGTTCAAATAAGTTCAAAAAAATGAAATCCCTTTGTTA
>NW_021265994.1:5951-6427 GCF_002162155.2 Triticum dicoccoides
TCAGTAAATGCATGAAAAATAACAAATGAAGTCGGAAAGGGTTGTAAATTGATGATGTGGCTTTGAATGGTGCATTTTGAACACAGAAAAACTATGGAGTTCAAATAAGTTCGAAAAAATGAAATCCCTTTGTGACAGACGAGTTTCCGTATGAAACCCTGATACTTCGAAGGAGATTGTCTGTTTTGTACACGAAGTGCATCCAGTTTTTGCCGTAAGCCTCTGTACTTTCTTGCACATGCTATGTGGGTGAAATGATGATACCATGCCAACTTGGAATATTTTCAGAGTTCATTTCAAATGCTTTTCAATTTCATGGTCTTATAGCTGAAAATAATCAGTAAATGCATGAAAAATAACAAATGAAGTCGGAAAGGGTTGTAAATTAATGATGTGGCTTTGAATGGTGCATTTTGAACACAGAAAAACTATGGAGTTCAAATAAGTTCAAAAAAATGAAATCCCTTTGTTACAGA
>NW_021265994.1:6437-7907 GCF_002162155.2 Triticum dicoccoides
TGTTTTGTACACGAAGTGCATCCAATTTTTGCCGTAAGCCTCTGTACTTTCTTGCACATGCTATGTGGGTGAAATGATGATACCATGCCAACTTGGAACATTTTCAGAGCTCATTTCAAATGCTTTTCAATTTGATGGTCTTATAGCTGAAAATAATCAGTAAATGCCTGAAAAATAACAAATGAAGTCGGAAAGGATTGTAAATTAACGATGTGGCTTTGAATCGTGCACTTGGAACACAGAAAAACTATGGAGTTCAAATAAGTTCAAAAAAATGAAATCCCTTTGTTAGAGATGAGTTTCCGTATGAAACCGTGATACTTCGAAGGAGATTGTCTGTTTTGTACATGAAGTGCATCCAGTTTTTGCCGTAAGCCTCTGTACTTTCTTGCACATGCTATGTGGGTGAAATGATGATACCATGCCAACTTGGAACATTTTTAGAGGTCATTTCAAATGCTTTTCAATTTCATGGTCTTATAGCTAAAAACAATTAGTAAATGCATGAAAAATAACAAATGAAGTCGGAAAGGGTTGTAAATTGATGGTGTGGCTTTGAATGGTGCATTTTGAACACAGAAAAACTATGGAGTTCAAATAAGTTCGAAAAAATGAAATCCCTTTGTTACAGACGAGTTTCCGTATGAAACCGTGATACTTCGAAGGAGATTGTCTGTTTTGTACACGAAGTGCATCCAGTTTTTGCCGTAAGCCTCTGTACTTTCTTGCACATGCTATGTGGGTGAAATGATGATACCATGCCAACTTGGAACATTTTCAGAGTTCATTTCAAATGCTTTTCAATTTCATGGTCTTATAGCTGAAAATAATCAGTAAATGCATGAAAAATAAAAATGAAGTCGGAAAGGGTTGTAAATTAATGATGTGGCTTTGAATGGTGAATTTTGAACACAGAAAAACTATGGAGTTCAAATAAGTAAAAAAAAATGAAATCCCTTTGTAACATACGAATTTCCGTATGAAACCCTGATACTTCGAAGGAGATTGTCTGTTTTGTACACAAAGTGCATCCAAATTTTTTTCGTAAGCCTCTGTACTTTCTTGCACATGCTATGTTGTTGAAATGATGATACCATGCCAACTTGGAACCTTCTCAGAGTTCATTTGAAATGCTTTTCAATTTCATGGTCTTATAGCTCAAAATAATTAGTAAATGGATGAAAAATAATAAATGAAGTCAGAAAGGGTTGTAAATGGATGGTGTGGCTTTGAATAGTGCATTTTGAACACAGAAAAACTATGGAATTCAAATAAGTTCAAAAAAATGAAATCCCTTTGTTATAGACGAGTTTCCGCATGAAACCTTGATACTTCGAAAGAGATTGTCTGTTTTGTACATGAAGTGCATCCAGTTTTTGTCGTAAGCCTATGTACTTTCTTGCACATGCTATGTGGGTGAATTGATGATACCATGCCAACTAGGAACCTTTTCAGAGTTCATTTCAAATG
>NW_021265994.1:8219-9494 GCF_002162155.2 Triticum dicoccoides
GTTTTTGCCGTAAGGCTCTGTACTTTTTTGCACATGCTATGTGGGTGAAATGATGATACCATGCCAACTTGGAACCTTTTCAGTGTTCATTTCAAATGCTTTTCAATTTCATGCTCTTATAGCTCAAAATAATCAGTAAATGCCTAAAAAATAACCAATGAAGTCAAAAAAGGTTGTAAATTGATGATGTGGCTTTGAATGGTGCATTTTGAACACAGAAAAACTATGGAGTTCAAATAAGTTCAAAAAAATGAAATCCCTTTGTTACAGATGAGTTTCCGTGTGAAACCCTGGTACTTCGAAGGATATTGTCTGTTTTGTACACGAAGTGCATTCAGTTATGCCGTAAGCCTCTGTACTTTCTTGCACATGCTATGTGGGTGAAATGATGATACCATGCCAACTTGGAACCTTTTCAGAGTTCATTTCAAATGCTTTTCAATTTAATGGTCTTATAGCTCAAAATAATCAGTAAATGCATGAAAAATAACAAATGAAGTCGGAAAGGGTTGTAAATTGATGATGTGGCTTTGAATGGTGCATTTTGAACACAGGAAAACTATGGAGTTCAAATAAGTTCGAAAAAAATGAAATCCCTTTGTGACAGACGAGTTTCCGTATGAAACCCTGATACTTCGAAGGAGATTGTCTGTTTTGTACACGAAGTGCATCCAGTTTTTGCCGTAAGCCTCTGTACTTTCTTGCACATGCTATGTGGGTGAAATGATGATACCATGCCAACTTGGAATATTTTCAGAGTTCATTTCAAATGCTTTTCAATTTCATGGTCTTATAGCTGAAAATAATCAGTAAATGCATGAAAAATAACAAATGAAGTCGGAAAGGGTTGTAAATTAATGATGTGGCTTTGAATGGTGCATTTTGAACACAGAAAAACTATGGAGTTCAAATAAGTTCAAAAAAATGAAATCCCTTTGTTACAGACGAGTTTCCGTGTGAAACCCTGGTACTTCGAAGGATATTGTCTGTTTTGTACACGAAGTGCATCCAGTTATGCCGTAAGCCTCTGTACTTTCTTGCACATGCTATGTGGGTGAAATGATGATACCATGCCAACTTGGAACCTTTTCAGAGTTCATTTCAAATGCTTTTCAATTTAATGGTCTTATAGCTCAAAATAATCAGTAAATGCATGAAAAATAACAAATGAAGTCGGAAAGGGTTGTAAATTGATGATGTGGCTTTGAATGGTGCATTTTGAACACAGAAAAACTATGGAGTTCAAATAAGTTCGAAAAAATGAAATCCCTTTGT
>NW_021265995.1:0-1541 GCF_002162155.2 Triticum dicoccoides
ATAATCACCATGAATGATAGCACTTACACATAAGTGGGACATGAAGATGTGAAAATGGTGTTTGTCTTAACTACAATCTTCCCATGATGGGAATATATGCATGTAGTCCCTAACAACATTGAAAGCATTGTCTTTTAAACTGGGAATAACTAGAATGGGGTACCAATCTGTAGGAATTGGCCGACTCTGCAGTTGGGATAGGTCTTTGGCCTGTGGACTTGCTGTACTTTTTGCTGGCATGGGATTTTACTGTGGTACGACTGGTGCTATGGAAACTGAAATCAGCATACCTTTTACTAGAGTGCAGGTCCTGTGTGGTGGGGCTAGTGGTGTGGCCAGTGAAGTATGGGTGCAGTCTGCTGGAGTTGGTCCTACGTTTTGTGTCACTGGTTGTACAGCCAATATAAGTGGGGTGTTGTCAGATTTCTCCGGCACCACCACATTTTTCAAGGACTTTGCTGGTGCTCCTTCAGGTTCGGTAATCACCCTCTTCCTTTTTGATGTCTGATGCACAAGAACAATATTTGAGTGAAAAAACATGGTATGATGACAGCTGGAATATGTATTGATAATGGATGGGCATGGCATCTCGACATATATGATGAGTAAAGTAAGCAGATGGCGGTTCAACAAAGTAGATGAAATGCAAGACAACATATGCAAGATACGTGCGATGAATAAAACCTTGCCAAATTAGAACAGGCACCTTGATGGCTGAACAGGACAGGCCATCTGCCTTTGACTCCTCAAGGTTAGAATAGTCATTAGGATCATATTCTGAACAAGAATCTACAGGTGGGGAGCGTATGAGTTTCATTGCATCCAGAATGGCACTCAATGCCTTGGTGCCAATTTTGTAAGTCATTGCAGTGTTCCACAATATTCTTCTGATGCGGGGATTCTGATATTCACTGTAATTATGTATAATATCTGAGAACCATGAAAACATAAATAGTAGTGAGACTATCTTTGTAATGCAGAGGATATTCTAATATAGGGGCGCCCCTGTAAACACTTGTCTGCTATCACTGGATTCTGATGAGAGAGCTCATCTATGCTGTAATATGGTGTGTGCATTAATATAATTAGGCACAACTACACAAAAATATAGGCTCCAGAAGTAAGGATAGTTGGCAGATGATAGGTTCATAATATACTGTATAGATAGTTTATTGCCAAACCATGATAACAAGAGCACACAACAACTAGGTAGATCATAGTGTACATAAAAGGGGTACACCATAACCACGATATATAAATCGGGAAAGTGGAACTGGCTTGAAAATACGGTGTTGTATTGCCGCTAGTAATTGAAAGCCTATCGATTACGTACATGTCAGCTCTATCAGCTATTGACTGCAGATTTCCCTGCTCCCCTTCCTGACAAGGAACATACTGTACATACTAAATACAGAATAACAAAAGAGGAACATGTTAAAGAACAGAAGAGGTAGAATATTCTTGAGGTTCCGCTTCATTGCATACAATGTTGGTTGCCCACTCACGATGAATCACAGCGCCCAAAGAAATGCAATTCCATG
>NW_021265996.1:0-1227 GCF_002162155.2 Triticum dicoccoides
TTTGAAATGAATAAGAGCTTCACTTATATGTGCAAACTGAGTTGCAATATTTTCATGCCTTATACTTCTTGTGCTAATTTTTTGGCTTTAGATTTTATGAACTATGCAAGTTACTCATCTATTCATGTGTCATATATGCAAAAATCAAGGGAAGTAAAAATGGATGACATATACATATACAACATGTACACCTTGTCTCTTTTGTTAGCCACATTTCAGATTAAGCAACGCCGAGGACGGCTTTATTTTCAAGAAGGGGAGGATGATGAGGACATGACTACCTTGGATATGACCAAAAATATTGCATATATGCATATTTGTCAGGTGATTTCTAGTGCAAACTATTCAATAATCTATTTATGTTATCCAGAACAAAAATACTTCACACACTTTTGTGTTTTGTCTAATTGCAGGTGTATGGGACATTTGTACAATCCACATATGATGAGGACATCAATACAATTGTTACACCCACAGCCCCTGCTGCTATACCTACTAGACCAATTACTAGAGCTCGTGCACGCCAACTAAATTACCAGGTACTTTCGTTTCTTGGTAATGATTCTAATGTTCATGAGAATATGATGCTGCCTAAATTGGATACATTTGTTTTGCTTACAAATGAAGGGCCTAGCTTGGAGAAGGATGAACATTGGAGCAAGAACAAGCATGGAGATGATGGCATGCGCAAGGGGAACAAGAACGGAGTTACAAGTGATGATTTCAGGACTTTGAAGCCACCATAATGGGTGCATGAAGCCTTGGACGAAATATACAAGATGCCACTTCATAAATTTTGTCCCGAGGCTATTTTAGGTGCTGCGTCACCTTATTATTGGGCCAGGCCCATGTAATTCGAAATACATAAGTATAGGCTATTTTTAGAGTCCGTATGTGTGGGGAAACAAGAGATAGGGTTGATTTCGGACCCCTCCACCAAGGGCCACGAAATTCCCCCTTCTTCCTCCATATATACAGCCCTTAGGGCATCGTTTAGACTTTGGGTTTTGTTTAGATTAAAAGTTCGCCATAGCTGCAACTTCGCGTACTTCGTTTGTGTTCAACGACCAGACAAAGGCGTCACAGAACCCCACCTTGATCAATAAAGCTTTCATCTTATATTCGCAATATCCAGATTGCAATCTTAGTTTCTTGCTTGTTCTTCGTTTGCTCGCTGGAAACAGACCCTCGTGGTCAGGTTGATCGTGCTCCGGCGTGGTCAATAAC
>NW_021265997.1:0-1908 GCF_002162155.2 Triticum dicoccoides
GTATCACGTCTATCGAGAGGGGACGAATACCGGCAACACAGAAGGGAACACAATCAATGCAATGCGCAATATGATGCATGATCATGACATGGCAAAAATGAATGTGTTTTGAGCTAATGCAACTAAAACCAGATTAAATGAAGTTGGTTTGAATCCAAGATTCAAATTCAAACTCCATATGTGATTATTTAAATGCCATTTATATGTTTTGTCCAAAACAGAGGACAAACATTGTTCAAACATGCATGAAAATGGTACAGATGGATTCCTTGAATTTTTCTGATAATTTTTCATATATAATTTATTTAATTTGGAGTTACGGTTGAATTTCTATGATTTTTAGAAGTTTTTACAATTTTCTGGAATTTCCTGAATAATAATAAATCCAGAAATGAATTATGGCGTCAGCACCACGTCACAGTGACGTCAGCAGGGTCAACTGGGCTGGCTCGGGTCAAACCTGACGTGTGGGGTCCACACGTCAGTGACACAGGAGCTAATCCCGGTCAAACCCAGCGCTGACTGGGGTTTGACCAGGGGTGGGGCCCACTGTCAGTGGCTGTGGGTTGTTTAATTAGCTGGGTTAGCTCCTAATGACGGAGCCACGTCAGCTCCTGCCGGAGTTTCGCCGGCGGCGACCATTCCGCATGGCGGCGCGGCTCGGATTTGAGCTAGGGGCAATGGTTTGGCGCGCTGAGCGCACCGGGGAGGAGCTCTTGCACTCGCGCATCTAATGGACCAGACGGGTGGTCACGGGGCAGCCGGAATCTCGCCGGCGACGAGCTTTGGCGGCGACCGGAGTTCGGGCGTCGATGGAAACGACGACACCGTGCATGGGAGGGTCCACGGTTAGCACCTACGCGTTCTACGAGAGCTCACGAACCCAACGGAGGCACGCACGGGACCAAATGGCCACCGGAGCCTCGTCGACGATGAGCTCGTGCGGCGGCGTGCTGTCGGGGGAGAGAGGCGCGGCGGCTACGGCATGCTAGAGAGAAAACGGAGAGGGGAGGATGATCAGGAGCTCACGGCGGGGTCGTAGGTGATCTCAGCGGCCTCGGGGACGGCCTGGTGACGACGAATCGGTCGACGGCGGCCGTCGGTGCAGGGAACGAAGATGGCATCGGCGACGGCGCTGCTGGGCATCCAGGGGGTCTTCTGGTCGCGTGAGACGACGAGGAGGATGAGGAAGGACCGGCGGAGCTCGGGAGCGCGTCGGGGAGGAGAGGGGGTGGCGGTGGCCGCGAGGGAGCTCGTCGGTGGCGGCGGCTCCGTTCGGTCTGGGCGAGAGAGAGGGAGCAGAGGAGAGAGGGGATGCAGCGGGGGAGGAAAAGGAGCGAGGGGACACGAGGCCTCGTCGTGGCGTCGCTAGGGAGGCCGGGGGAAGCAGGAGGTGGCCGGGAAGCAGGAGGTGGCCGGGGCGCGTGGCCGCGCGCGCCGGGCGCGTGCCCGTCCTCCTGGCAGGGAGGAAGACGACAGGGGAGGGAGTGGAGATGGGCTGGGCCGGCTGGGCCGGTTGGTGGCCGCCAGGTGGGCTGCAGGTGAGTTAGGTAGGCTTTTGCTCTTTTTATTTATTTATTTTTTTCTCCTGTTTTGTTTTATTTAATTTATTTTGCCACTGTTTTGAATTTAAAAATAATTCAAACAATGCCAAAAACTCCTCTGAATATTTTATATTGCTAGATGGACTTTTCCAAAAGCTTATAAAATATTTCAGGGGTATTTGAAATTATATTCTAATTATATGAATATAATTCAAATTCAAATAGTTAATGAATTAAATCCAAAGTCCCAAAAATAATTCCTTAAAAATGTTCAATATTTTGGTTGGGACCAGAACCCTTACCAAAAATTATCAAACATTTAAGAAGAGCATTTTGGAGCAATGAATGAGATTTCTAGGGTTTT
>NW_021265998.1:0-1245 GCF_002162155.2 Triticum dicoccoides
GGCTAACAGGACTCCGGTATTCATCGCGTGACATTTCCCCGAAGGGACAGACACAGGAACGAAGAAGGACACATGCCGGCCAGCCTAAGTGTTCCGGAGCAGTAGCAAGCTACCATGGCTCGGTGGAAACACTAGGAGACATTTCCCGGTAAGAGAGGCTACTAAGAATAAACAACTAGGTTGTCAGATCCCACACATACCAAGCATTTCAATAACATACACACAATATGCTCGATATGTGCAAATACAACATGGCATCACAACATGACTCTACAACTCAAGTATTTTATTCAATAGGCTCCGAGGAGCGAGATATTACAAACATGGGTCTCATGACCCAACAATCAGAGCATACAAGTCAAAGCACAAGCGGAAGCTATCATGTCTGAGTACAGACATCTATAAATGAAAAAGGCTTAGAAGCCTGACTATCTACCAAATCCTACCGAGGGCACAAGATCGTAGCTGAGGTAACAAGCTAAACGTCGAAGACCATGCGGAACTACTAGCGAGACTGAGATCTCTCTGCAAAAAACATAAATTAAGCAACATGAGTACAACCGTACCCAGCAAGACTTACATCAGAACTAACTACATATGCATCATTATCAACAAAGGGATGGTGGGGTTTAACTGCAGCAAGCCAGCTTTGACTCGGTGGCTATCCTGAACTACGACTGCAAGTAACTCTTTTGAGGTGGCGCACACGAGTCCACATATTCACCATATCAATACACCGCTATGGATTCACTCCCGTCTCCCTACGAGAGCGCCATCCATAGCACTCACGCTTATCTTGTGTATTTTAGAGTATCCACTTTCACTTGTCTATGAACTGATATAAGCAACCCAGAAGTCCTTTTCCGCGGACATGGCTATTCGAATAGATGATGTTAACCCTGCAGGGGTGTACTTCTTCACACACGCTCTCACCACTTACCGCCGTTTACACGACATGTACTCGGCAACCTTCAAGCGGAAGCCCAACGTGGGTGTCGGCCACGGCCTACCTAAACACTCGAGTCTCTAGTCCAGGTTTATCGCCTATTCGGGTTCCATCCATGAGGAGATCCGGCCGGAGTTTCGCTCACAGCCCCAAACGATGTGAACAGGGTTCCGTGACACCAAACGGGCGCCCGGTATACCCGGCCACGTGCCTACCGCATCACAGCCCACCCCTACGGTCAGCGCTGCGCACGGCCTCCAGCATACTACAAACACCAGAAACTACTTGCAACTCCTGGA
>NW_021265999.1:0-1084 GCF_002162155.2 Triticum dicoccoides
TCCGAATTGGGTGATTCTTTTTTTGTTGGAAACTAGATTTCGTGCACTTTCCAACCCAATTGGAATCACCTTCAAATTCGTCCGGAGCGTTGAGTTGTGGACGAAACAATCTGATGCTGCAGCAGAATCCGAGTCAAACTACAAGTCCAAAGGTGTTACATCACCTCCACTTGGGCCCATTGGCCTTGTACGACCTAGATTTAGTTTTAGGCTGCCTTGGGACGTCCTCCCACCTCCTTGGCCGCCACCCCTTGCTCCTATATAAGTAGATCCATCTAGTAGCTTTTCCTTGGGATTTGTTTAGTTAAAAGTTAGCCATTGCAACTTCGTGTACTTCGTTTGTGTCCAACGACCAGACCAAGACCGCTTACGGATCCCCACCATTATCAATACTTCATATATATTCGCAATATTCAGATTGCTTTATCATATTCTTGCTCGTTTTTCGATTGCTTGCAGGAATAGACCTTCGTGGCCTGGTTGATCGTGATCCAGCGTGGTCAATAACCTCTCGGAGTTGGTTTAGCGATTGCTAAGGCGCAACGTCGTGCATGTTTGTAGTCGGATTGTCAAAGTCGTCTCCACCAAATCGATAGTTATCATCTCATCGAAAGATCGGGACACCCCCGCCTCTATCAAGATGATGAGGACATGACTACCTTGGATATGACCAAAAATATTGCATATATGCATATTTGTCAGGTGATTTCTGGTGCAAACTATTCAATAATCTATTTATGTTATCCAGAACAAAAATACTTCACACACTTTTGTGTTTTGTCTAATTGCAGGTGTATGGGACATTTGTACAATCCACATATGAAGATAAGGAAGAAAGAGATGTTTATTTGCTGTCCAAAAAGTTCTCTCACGTCACTTTTGGCCCAAGAGAAGATAGAGTCCAAGTCTCTCACGTTCTGGATTCAGATTCGGACTGCACAGACATACCTGACTCAAAACGCACACAAGTTTTTCATACGGACTCCGAATTGGGTGATTCTTTTTTTGTTGGAAACTAGATTTCGTGCACTTTCCAACCCAATTGGAATCACCTTCAAATTCGTCCGGAGCGTTGAGTTGTGGA
>NW_021266000.1:0-657 GCF_002162155.2 Triticum dicoccoides
TGTGACGCCCGGGTAATTAAGCTACAGTGATCCTCTGCTAGTGATGCCACGTCACCTCGATTATAGTTGCTAATCTCGCGTTAGTTCGAAACCGATTCGCGTTCAAATTCAAAATCAAGCAAACACTAAAAGATTTCAAATATTGAAACTAAAATGTTCGGAGTGAGCCAAATAATGCATAAGTAAGTATGGTGGAGAAACCACACTTTTATAAAAGTGTAAAATAATCTAAAATGTTTTAAATAGTAGCAAAGACAATTAGTTGAATGCCTTTTACAATAGATAAAATATTAAACTAATTTATTTTGTTGCCCAAACTTATGTGGTAGTAGCTAATTACTAACACTAAATTAGGGGCTACTTTTATAGTTATAAAACTAAGATAAAAGAGGAACTAAAATAAAACAGAAAATAGAAAAGGAATAATAAAAGAAAACAGAAAACAAACAAATGAAAAAAAAAAAGAAAATCCCCCAGGCCAACTGGGCCTCGGCCCAACCAGTGGCCTGCCAGGCCGGCCCACACCCACCCCTGGCCTACACATGCCCCCCCCCACGACACCCGAAACCCTAACCATTCCCCACTCGCTCCCACCCCCCCTCTCCCGATCCGATCTAGATCGGGATCGATCCCCACTTCCCCGCCCCACGCCGCTCT
>NW_021266001.1:0-1294 GCF_002162155.2 Triticum dicoccoides
TGTGTGTTTGATTGCAATGTACAGAAACGCTAAAAAGCTGCTCAAACTCTTTGTACTCCTTCTGTTCCTTTTTACTTCGCACATTGTGAAAGTGCATACTTTTTTGTATAAGATTGGTCAAAGTAGAGATACTTTAACTGCACACAAAACTTGTATGCAGACTAGAAAGGACCGGAGGGAGTACATGTGAAACTGCTGCAAACGAGGTGATCACCTTGGGAATAATGCTAGTACGTATTGTTTTGCATGTTCATCCAATGCCAGTGATACAGGAATTCGAACTAATCGAAATAAATTCATTCATACACGGTCAGATTTCATATAAACATGCCGGATTTCCTTACATTTCATACATTCTTCAACTAAAAATGGGTGCGCTGGAGGTATAATTAATTAACCGAAGCTACCCACCTGTGTCTCGCTGAGCCGAACAGAAGCTTCAGTGACTTAATTGCAGGTGCAGTTGCGTAACTGACATGTGGCATGTTGGGCCCATGTGTCAGTCAGCCAACTGCACCAGCAGTTAAGTAGAAGCAGTATTCTTCTCCAGCGGAGCTCTCCGACTCCACGTCGCCGCCAAGAAGCTAACCGGCCATCAATGGTCAACCCGCCTAGCTTGGCTTCAATCGAAGGGTAGCAGCGGTGGCCTTACTTGGACCCGAGCGGCGGCGACCTACCGTGTTCTACTCTTCCTCGTTGTCTGTGTGGCGCGGCCTCGTTGGCAGCGGGGCGGCGCCTCGGCGGAGCCGGCGATGTCCTTTGTCTCGTTGTTGGCGGGCGGCGCCTCAGCGGAGCGGTGGAAATCCCCCCCCCCATGTTGCCGGCAGGGTGGGGCCTCGGCTGAGCAGGTGATGTCCTCTGCCTCGTTGTTGGCGGGGCGGGGCCTCAGTGGAGCCGGCGATGTCCTCTGCCTCGTTGTTTGCACCGCGGGGCCTCGGTGGAGCAGGGCCTCGTCGACGCCAGCGGAGCTGGGACTCGTCGCAGACGGCATTGTCCTCTGCCTCGACCTCGATATCGCCAAACAGCGCCCCGCCCGCTTCATCGCCCTCTTTGCTAGCCTCTTTGTAGGCGGCTGCAGCCTCTGCCACTCGCATGCGGTACCGCCAGCGCTCGAGGCGGCCCTTGCGGGCGGAGCGGTACGAGTCGAGCAGCGCCTCCTGCTCCGCCCGCTCCGCGGCGATCTGCTCCTCCGCCTGCAGGTGCTTCTGGAGGAGATGGTGGTTGTAGGCGGCGTCGGCCTGCACCTCCCGGAACTGCTCCTCATGCATCTGCCTCACCCTGTCCATATATTGGG
>NW_021266002.1:0-630 GCF_002162155.2 Triticum dicoccoides
AGTCCACCGGCCGCCGCCGCCGACCCGCCGCACCCTCGATTCCCCTACTCAACCGCCGCCGCCGACCCCCCGCACCCCGCGCACCGTCTTATAAAAAAAATTAGTATCAAACAGCTTTTTAAATGCTACTGTCTTATAAAAAAAATATTACTGTTATTATTTAAACAAGTTTGAACATATTTAAACATAAATAAGTATCAAACAGCTTTTTAAATGCTAAAAAAATTTTGTGGAGCCTGGGAGTCGAACCCAGGACCTCCTGGTGTGAGAACTGGCTGCTGACCAGTCGAGCTAGTAGAGTGGGCTTGACATAGATGGGTTCTGGTACTACATAACCTTTTGGCTCGAGCTGAAATAAAAAAAAATACTAATGGCGCACCACGGTGAGGTGCGCCATTAGTATGGACATGCTAATGGCGCACCACGGTGAGGTGCGCCATTAGTATTGTGGCCCCCCTTCGCCTGATCCCCCCTTCGCCCGATCCCCCTTCGCCCGATCCCCCTCGCCAGTTCTCTCCCTCTCGATCCACCGCGGCCGCCGCCGCTGCCCTCGCCCTCGCCCTCGCCCTCGCCCTCTCCCTCCCTCGCCCTCTCCCTCCCTCGCCCTCTCCTCGCCCTCTCCCTCCCTCG
>NW_021266003.1:0-1130 GCF_002162155.2 Triticum dicoccoides
TGTTGTGCCTACTCATTCATGTTTGTTTGTCATGCCTGCTACTGCTTAGAGTTGAGTCAGGTCTGATTCATCGGGGATGAATCAGAGGCGGGTGAACATGTCCTACTGTGTGTGAGCTAAGTGTGTGAACACGATTTGGTAAAAGGTGTCGGTGAGAGGCCATGTAGGAGTACATGGTGGGTTGTCTCATTGAAGCCGTCCTCAGGAACTGAGTTCTGTGTTTGTGATCCATGATTCAGCTACTACCATACATTGGGCCCTGAAATATGACCCCGCTCGACTTCTTATTCACCCTAGTCCTCTGTCCAGGAGTTGCAAGTAGTTTCTGGTGTTTGTAGCTTACTGGAGGCCGTGGACAGTGCTGACCGTAGGGGTGGGCTGTGATGCGGTAGGTACGTGGCACGGTGTACCGGATTCCCGTTTGGTATCTCGGGAACCCTGTTCACATCGTTTGGGGCTGTGAGCGAAACTCCGGCCGGATCTCCTCATGGATGGAACCCGAATAGGCGATAAACCTGGACTAGAGACTTGAGTGTTTAGGTAGGTCGTGGTCTACACCCACGTCGGCTTTCGCTTGAAGTCTGCCGAGCACATGTCGTGTGCAGACGCTAAGTGGTGGAAACATGTATGAAGAAGTACACCCCTGCAGGGTTAACATCATCTATTCGAATAGCCATGTCCGCAGAAAAGGACTTCTGGGTTGCTTATATCAGTTCATAGACAAGTGAAAGTGGATACTCTAAAATACGCAAGATAAGCGTGAGTGCTATGGATGGCGTTCTCGTAGGGAGACGGGAGCGGATCCATAGTGGTGTATTGATATGGTGAATATGTGGACTCGTGTGCGCCACCTCAAAAAAGTTACTCGCAGTCGTAGTTCAGGATAGCCACCGAGTCAAAGCTGGCTTGCTGCAGTTAAACCCCACCACCCCTTTGTTGATAATGATGCATATGTAGATAGTTCTGATGTAAGTCTTGCTGGGTACATTTGTACTCACGTTTGCCTATTTTATGTTTTGCAGAGAGACTTCAGTCTCACTAGTAATTCCGCGTGGTCTTCGACGTTTAGCTTGTTACCTCAGCTACGATCTTGTGCCCTCGGCAGGATCTGATAGATAGTCAGGCTTCTC
>NW_021266004.1:0-1350 GCF_002162155.2 Triticum dicoccoides
AGTGGGAGTTCATAAGATGAACTTAATTATCTTGAACATAGTCAAAAGACCTTTTGCAAATTATGTCGTAGCTCGCGCTATAGTTCTACTGTTTAGATATGTTCCTAGAGAAAATTATAGTTGAAAGTTGATAGTAGCGATTATGCGATCAGTAGAAAGCTTATGTCCTTAATGCACCGCTCAGTGTGCTGAACCCCAAACGTCGTTTGTGGATGTTGCGAACATCGGACATACACGTTTTGATAACTACGTGATAGTTCAGTTAAACGGTTTAGAGTTGAGGCACTAAAGACGTTTTCGAAACGTCACGGAACATATGAGATGTTTTGAGGGCTGAAATTGGGATTTCAGGCTCGTGCCCACGTCAAGAGGTATGAGACCTCCGACGATTTTCTTAGCCTGCAAACTAAGGGAGAAAAGCTCAATCGTTGAGCTTGTGCTCAGATTGTCTGAGTGCAACAATCACTTGAATCAAGTGGGAGTTAATCTTCCAGATGAGATAGTGATGTTTCCCCAAAGTCATTGCCATCGAGCTGCTAGAGCTTCGTGATGAACTATAACATATCAGGGATAAATAAGATGATCCTTGAGGTATTCACGATGTTTGACACCACGAAAGTAGAAATCAAGAAGGAGCATCAATTGTTGATGGTTGGTGAAACCACTAGTTTCAAGAAGGGCAAGGGCAAGAAGGGATACTTCATGAAACGGCAAATCAGCTGCTGCTCCAGTGAAGAAACCCAAGGTTGAACCCAAACCCGAGACTAAGTGCTTCTGTAATAAGGGGAACAGTCACTAGAGCAGAATTACCCTAGATACTTGGTAGATGAGAAGGCTGGCAAGGTCGATAGAAGTATATTGGATATACATTATGTTAATGTGTACTTTACTAGTACTCCTAGTAGCACCAGGGTGTTGGATACCGGTTCGGTTGCTAAGTGTTAGTAACTCGAAATAAAAGCTACGGAATAAACAGAGACTAGCTAAAGGTGAGCTGACGATATGTGTTGGAAGTGTTTCCAAGTTTGATGTGATCAAACATCGCACGCTCCCTCTACCATCAAGATTAGTATTAAACCTAAAGGAATGGTTTATTGAATCTCGGTCGTAGTGATACACATTTTCATGCCAAAAGATATAAGATAGTAATGATAGTACCACTTACTTGTGGCACTGCCATGTAAGTCATAATGGTATAAAACGCATGAAGAAGCTCCATGTTGATGGATCTTTGGACTCACTCGTTTTGAAAAGTTTGAGACATGCGAACCATGTCTATTGGTGTATATGCATGAAGAAACTCCATGCAAATGGACCGTTTGAACTCACTTGATTTTGAATCACTTGAGA
>NW_021266005.1:0-1127 GCF_002162155.2 Triticum dicoccoides
AGTTTCACCCAAGGCCGACTTTCTGTGGATGCTTACAGCAGGGAGTTTGGTAATCTCGCACGATATGCAACTGAGGAAGTGTCTACTGATGCCAAGAAGCAAGCAAGGTTCCGTAAGGGACTTAGTCCTGAGCTTCGTCGTGACCTCCGTCTGCATGAGTGCACATCTTTTCAGAAACTGGTCAACAAAGCCATCAGTGCTGAAACTGGTCAGACTGACTATGACGCAACACGCAAGCATGGCCGTGATATGGGTTCCTCATCCGGTGCTGGTCCTCAGAAGCGCCGCGTGTGGGTACCCAACACCGCCCTGCCACCCAGGTTCACACCGAGGCCATCCTTCCAGGCGCCTCGCCCCGTTCAACAGTCTGCACCGGCCAAGCCCTATGGGGGTCCAACCAACAATGTTCCTCCACGTACCAGCTCCGTGACTTGTTTTAAGTGTGGGGAATCTGGTCACTATATGCGTGAGTGCCCCCAGACCAACCCCAACCAGTCTGCTAAAGCTGTTGGCCGTGGCAAGCCGACAGGAAAAATATTCCACGCCAAGCCGGTCACCGCTTCACGTGGCCATGTCAACTGTATCTCTGCCGAAGAAGCTCAAGAGGATCCCAACGTCGTTCTCGGTACGCTTCTTGTCAATTGCCACCCGACATCTGTTCTTTTCGATACAGGAGCCTCTCATTCTTTTATATCTGAAAATTATGCTCGTTTGCATAACGTCGCATTCGGTGATATGCCAACCTCCATGGTAATTCAAACTCCGGGATCCAAATGGCAAACTTCTAGAGTAAGCCATGGAAATGAAATCCAAGTCGACAGACTTGTTTTCCTCGCGTCTTTGATAGCCCTTAAATCTTCAGATATTAATATCATTTTGGGTATGGACTGGATGTCAGCTCATCAAGCCAAAATTGATTGCTTCTCTAGGACTGTTCAACTCACTCACCCTTCGGGCAAGATAGTCAATGTCTTGACCCGAATAGCCAAGCGACAATTATATTCTCTTAACGCCAGCCCTTTGCCAGACCTTGAGGACGTTCCGGTAGTCCGTGACTTCCCGGATGTCTTTCCAGAGGAATTGCCAGGTGTTCCACCTGACAGGGATGTTGAGTTCGTAATAGACCT
>NW_021266006.1:0-1334 GCF_002162155.2 Triticum dicoccoides
AAAACAAGTTAGACGTCCTCTAATTGTTGTTGCATGTTTTACGTGGCTGCTATGGGTTTCTAGCAAGAACGTTTCTTACCTACGCAAAACCACAACGTGATATGCCAATTGCTATTTACCCTTCATAAGGACCCTTTTCATCGAATCCGTTCCGACTAAAGTGGGAGAGACTGGCACCCGCTAGCCACCTTATGCACCAAGTGCATGTCAATCGGTGGAACCTGTCTCACGTAAGAGTACGTGTAAGGTCGGTCCGGGCCGCTTCATCCCACAATACCGTCGAAACAAGATTGGACTAGTAACGGTAAGCATATTGAACAACATCAACGCCCACAACTACTTTGTGTTCTACTCGTGCAAAGAATCTACGCAATAGACCTAGCTCTGATACCACTATTGGGGAACGTAGCAGAAATTCAAAATTTTCCTACGCGTCACCAAGATCTATCTATGGAGAAACCAGCTACGAGTAGAAGGAGAGTGCATCTACATACCCTTGTAGATCGCTAAGCGGAAGCGTTCAAGTGAACGGGGTTGATGGAGTCGTACTCGTCGTGATTCAGATCACCGATGATCAAGTGCCGAACGGACGGCACCTCCGCGTTCAACACACGTACAGCCCGGTGACGTCTCCCACGCCTTGATCCAGCAAGGAGAGAGGGAGAGTTTGAGGAAGACTCCATCCAACAGCAGCACAACGGCGTGGTGGTGATGGAGGAGCGTGGCAATCCAGCAGGGCTTCGCCAAGCACCATGGGAGAGGAGGAGGAGGGAGAGGGGCAGGGCTGCACCAACGAGAGATCAAATCGCGTGTTATGGGCAGCCCCTAGGCCTCATATATATAGGGGAAGGGGAGGGCTGCGCCCCCTTTAGGGTTTCCCACCCCAAGGGGCGGCGGCCAGCCTCCAGATGGCATCTGGTGCGGCGGCCAAGAGGGGGGGGAGGAGTCCATCCTCCCCAAGGCACCTCAGAGGTGCCTTCCCCCTTGAGGACTCTTCCCTCTAGGGTTCCCTAGGCGCATGGGCCTCTTGGGGCTGGTGCCCTTGGCCCATGTAGGCCAAGGCGCACCCCCTACAGCCCATGTGGCCCCCCGGGGCAGGTGGCCCCACCCGGTGGGCCCCCGGGACCCTTCCGGTGGTCCCGGTACAATACCGATGACCCCGAAACTTGTCCCGATGGCCGAAACAGGACTTCCTATATATAAATCTTTACCTCCGGACCATTCCGGAACTCCTCGTGACGTCCGGGATCTCATCCGGGACTCCGAACAACATTCGGTAACCACATACAAGCTTCCTTTATAACCCTAGCGTCATCGAACCTTAAGTGTGTAGA
>NW_021266007.1:0-1114 GCF_002162155.2 Triticum dicoccoides
GTTTTTGTATGGCACCTGTTACCAAAAAAAGGGCAAAACCAAAAAGTGAGCAATTATAATGGATTTTGTAAGCAAATCATGTCTGACAGCAAGCAACTCTTGGCAGGACATGAGCACGACATCTGTTTTTTGATTTCATTTTTTGCAAATACTGGCTATTGTGTTTTTAGGTTGCTTTTGGAGTAGAAAAAAGTGTCAAAAAACAAAATAAAACAAAAAGGCCAGCAACTTCTAGGCTTTGCTTTGAGCAAAAAAGGTGTTAAGAGCAAACAACTCTTGTTTGGTTATGCGTGCTAGAACTAAAAAGATGTGAAAAAAGCGTGGCAACTATTGGGGCACTTTTAAGCAAATAAAAAAGGGTGGGAAAGGGGTAAGCAACTCATGCATCTCTTCTTAATTTAGTTTACTTTGTACAACGACTGTGGTATTTTTTTTTTAAAGCAGCAACATCTAGGTTGGCTGTTTTTAAGCAACTCCAGTTCTGCCAGTAACCAACTTATGCGTGCACGCTGGTAGTGGGCAACTGATTTCCTGCCAATTACTGAAAAGAAACTGTAAGAAAGTTTAGTGCAATCAGTAATCACACACAAATTGATTTCTCTCTAGCTAGATAGTAAGCAACTAATCTCCGGGGGAAGGGTATGAAGGTTACTTGGAGAGTAGCTGATGAAGGTTCCTTACTTGGGTATTCCTTGGATAGCTTGAGATTTTTTTTAGGTGAGTCCTACAAAAAATGAAAGAAAAACACAAAGTTGTACGCAATTGTTTGTGTAGCAAAGAAAGCTACGGTGGTCCTGCATGTGGCTTGCTTGACAACTGTATGTGACTTGCTAGAAAACCGTGGGGGGCTTGCTAGAGTTTTATGTGTGACTTGTCTGTTGTTTAGATGAAAAAATGTCAGTTATCTGTTCCACATGCATAAATCGCTTGCCGCCCCAATCCCCCTTTGTAGCCCCCCCCCCCCACACACACACACACTAAAATGTGTGCCGAAGATGTCACTTACTCGACTTTTCTCTAGTTTTTATATATTTGATTGACTTCAGTTTCTTTAAGTTGCTTAATTTGTGAGTACCAATTGCCTAGTCTACCTATGTGGAGGTGCCTAACCTTG